>NW_023458645.1:155487-215673 GCF_013731165.1 Rhagoletis pomonella | reverse complement strand
CGAATTTTAGCTCCAAAATGGCGAATTTTCGGAATCGAAGTTTGTGTTGCTAAAATTCGGATAAAATCGAATTTTTCTAGAAAAAATCGAATTTCATATTTATTTCCAAAAAAAATTAACTCTTTAACTTTCTTGTTTCTGACTAAATTTGCCATCACTGTGTGTGGCACTCCATTTGTCTTAGGGATGCAAGTAAAAAAAATACATGATTTTCGATCTGATGCATCGGGACAAAAATCTGTGCCAGGAAGAACTGTTATTCCGAACTCAAATTTAAGAAATTTTTTGCAAAAAACTGTTTTTTTTTGTTGATTTTTTATTTTAAATGTTTAGAGGCTTTTGCGTTGATGGCATGAAGCTGTTGCCTGAGAAGGCCCCTAGTAAAATTTTCCGGAGAATAATTTTTTAGAATATATAAATCCTCTAACGACCTTCCAAATTTGCTTTTTGCGGGATTTCTTGAAGTAAGGGTCAAAATTACCCTTTTAGGCGGGAGGTAATGGGTTAAAATTTTTACGAAAATATTTCCCATGAAATTTTATTATATGGCTTAACCTTTAATTTCGCTCACCCTCCTAAATGTAATTAAAAAATAAAGTTTATTCAAGACCATTTCGATTGATACCCATATTAGGGAAATTTATTTAACTTATGAAATAATTTGATTTTGATTTTCTTACGTATGCCACAAAACTAAAACCATATTACACATCTACAGGGCAAGCCCTTCCATTTGACACCTACCTCCTTTTTGAAAATCGAACGAAAGATACAGATTTTATGACTTGGTGTTAAATATTTAACGCAAACATCTCCGAACTCGATTAAGAAGTTTCAATCATGATAAAAAAAATAGGAAGGTAGAACCGCTGAGAGGTATTTTTCAAATTCTTGACGTTTGCAAGCAATTTAATTTTAAAATTTTACACACACATTCTCATTTTCAATCTCAAACAACAACAACTTTGAACAATTCCTTTTTTACTCTCAATTTTATACGATTTTAAAATGTTGGCAAACTTCAAAAAAAAATCATGGCCGACGCATTGAGAGAACGGTTTTACCCATGATAAAAACATAACAAGGTAAAACCATTGAGAGGCAGTCTGACGTTTGCCAACAATATAATTTTAAAATCAAAACTCAAACTCACACACACATTCTCATTTTCAATCTCAAACAACAACAATTGTGAACAATACCCAACAAGCATTTCAGTAAATGTTTTTAAAAATAACTTAAAGTAAGTTTGCGATAATAAGCGCTAAATAAGCATTTTTAATATAAAGCTTATTAAAAGTTTTTTCAAATAAACCTCTAATAAGTTTTGAGAGCGAATGTTTATAAATAACTTAATCTTATAAATGAAATGCAAATGCCAACGACATGAAGTAGTAAAAATATAACATTTTTTCATTCGTAAGTGACGTGTTACGTTTTTTAAAAAATATTTTTAAAAGTAAAAATTAGATAAAACCGATGCGGTAAAAAAAAAATCCAATCCAGGACCCGCAGCGCTAATCGGTGGAGCATTCGAGTCTTCAAATGATGAGTTCTCCTTATCCGTTCCTAGTTTAACATTCAATTAAAAATGTACTTAATTTTTTTCAGAAAAGTTCATCAATGAGAATGGCGGCGATGAAGCGGAATATATACATAGCTGCATCGATGTCGTTTTTCCAATTTGCCAATAACCGCATGTAATTGAAAGCACGCAGCAAGATGTAATAATTCACTTTTTTATGCTTAATTTTTGTGTGTTATCGTGAATTTGTAAGCTAAAATGTCTATTCCCTATTTATATTTTCGCGACTGTAGATGAGTCCGCCGAAAATTCGCATTTCGTTTAGTTTCTAGATGTTAAGCAATCTATGTATGAGTTTTTAATGAAATATCTTTAAATAAAGGGTTATAAAAATGTTTATAAAAAGCTTTCTTTTGAAAATTTTTAGTAAGTTTATATTCACACGATTATAAACAACTTTTTTTTAACCTTTATTATAAGTTTACACTTTTACGCTTATAAAAAGCTTACTTTTGGACATTTATTACAAGTTTATATTACTAATCTTATAACCAAAGTTCCTTTTCGATTATATTACGCTTATTTTCAAGCGTTTTATAAACAAAAAATCAACGTTTTGTAAGCTTAATGTTTATAATTGAAAACTTAAAAAAAACTTTCTTTAAGTTTATTTTGCTTGTTGGGATTTAATTTTATTATTTTCAATTTTATATGATTTTAAAATGTTGGCAAACGTCAGAATAAAATCATGGCCGACGAATTGAGAGAATGAATTTACCTTGTAATGTTTTTATCATGGTTTTACCTTACTATGCTTTTATCTTAATTAAAAATTTTTTGCTTCAAAAGATATTTATTCTTTGGACACAGATGACTTAAATATGATACAAACCAAGTATACGCGCATTTTTTTTGGATTCTTGGACAAAGCCTGGTTGAAAGAAAAAAGTTGGCGACTTTTTTAAGACTTCATTGAAAGTGTAATGAATGCAAAAAAGGCTGAAATTTTGCTATACTCCTTCTTAGCAGAAGTAATTTAGTATTTTCGACCACCGACCCCCTAACCAAATGTCTACAAGAAAAAAATTATTAAAAATCAACGCGATTATGTAGCCGCTTTAAACTTGAAATTTAGTGGGCTATCAAACTGCATACTTAAAAAAATTCTAAAAAATCTGAATAAAAAGTTGAAAATATAGCTAAAATTTGCAGATTTTTTATCATTTTTGCACAAGTGAAATGAAATGTGGATTTATATTTTGTTTGTTATAAAATGAGCTTGGCTTTTATGGAAAAATAATAAACATTAAATAAACAATCGAAAAACAGCCAAAATCGATCAAAATGTTGATGACTTAATCAGCTGATCACAAGTGTATGTATAAAATCATTTTTTATTAACGATCTCAAACCAGTTTACAATGCATTCTAAATGTGCTCTGTCGAAATGAGATTTTAATATACCTTACGTACATATGTACCTTTGTATACAATGAAAGTTTAATAAGAACAGTTATTGTACATTCATTTCAAAAATACATTTTTGGGTAGGAAATGACGTTTTTTTCGGACCAAGAGGGACGTTTTCTCATGCTGAAGACCTGGCAACACTGCTCCTATGCACGCTCATCCATGCTTAAAGGTCTGATTATGCATACTTCGCATAACCTCGCACAGCCATTTGTACCAGTGCAATAAAAATGCAACTTAAGAAAATGTGAAGCAAAATCTAAACTCAACAGATTTCTAAGTTTTTGAGTGTTCTGCTAATTTCTGGGTAATGGAATACAAACAAAATACGTGCGAAGTAGGGATGGCAAAGTCGACTTCGACTTTCGACCAAAATCTACTTTTTACTCCTAAAAGTCGAATTTTAGTGATCGACTTTCAGTTTATGGAAGTCGACTGAAGTCGACTTTTCACTTTCGACTCTCGACTTTTTTTTAAATTTATTTGCCAATAAAAACTGATCTTCTAACAAGCGCGCGGAGTGCTGTTTGGTCGTATTTAAAAAAAAATTGTCAATAAAACTGAAGTGAAATGTGAAAAGTGTGGTAGCGAAATGAATTTTAATGATAGTACAACAGTACAAATCCTCAAATTTGGTAATCGTTTGTCTCCCCAATCTTCAATTAATAATGAGGTAAGATAAACATATTATATTATTATTATATTTATTTTAACAATTTCATGCAAGAAAGTTTTTCTGAGTTTTTGAGTTTATGTAAGTTTTTACAGACAGTCTTTGGTTCGAATTTGACCAATCCGTAAGGTACAAAATTTTAAACACCGCTAAAAACGTTGCTGGTAGGATTCCAGTTAATATGCGACATAGTCGTGTGGATAGTCCCAATCCACTAGATGTCTGGGCTACTCCCATATTTATCCATGCTTATAAAGTGGCACTTATATTTATATTTCTACCAATACCCGCCAATTCTGCTCCATCGGAAAGGCCACATTTTTCAAAAAGTTGTCCGTAATTACCAAATATCGATTCAAAAAATTTTTAGAGTTTTTTTTGTGAGAATTTAAATTTTTTTTCAAAAATAAGCATTTTCATGCTGTATAACTGGAACGATTTTCAAAATTTTTAAAAATCCTTTAGTGTCTGTTTTTTTTCTTTACCTAGCATTGAATTTCACTAAATTACAGATTATTCTTAGGGACACGAATTTCGATACGATACGATACCATATCGATACTTTTGGCATTCGATACCGATATTTTCTACTCGATAGTTTTAAAACGATCTTTTTTGGAATCGAGTACCAGAACCCTAGTATCGTATCGAATGACATAAACTCACATTACAAGGATAATGTTATTAACAATTCTTCCCGATATAAATTGGACTTTAAAGAGTAGAAATTTGTAATATAGTTAGGATTGCATGTGGTGCAATTTGAACCCGCGGCCTCGGTGTTTTAAGTCAACACCTCAATCTCTACGTGTTGTTACACAATATGTTAGTGTTTGACCGAGATTCTCCTCCGATTTGTCGCGCGCGCCTTAATGTTGTGGCACAAAAGGGGTCCCTACAGTTTTAGGTCGACTCTGAACGGCGATTATGTCTTACTGGGAAGCTGTTTTCATTTTCAAGCTTTGCGCACTTCTAACCATTACACCACAGCGGCCTATATACGAGACCTATATTCAGAAAAATTTTTTGGATTTTGGTATCGATATTTGGAATATCGAGTCTTTTTATTCCGATATTAATGGGTACCCGATATTTTTAAGGCGATACTTTAAATGAGTACCATATCGATACTTTCTGTTCGATATCGAGTCCCTAATTATTCTAAAGACCACTAGTAAATCATGATATTTTTGGCGTATTCTGAATCATATATTTATAGCTAATATATGAGTTAAAGTTAAATGCAGAGTATACTTAATACATTTTCTTTTTATTAAAAAAGTCGAACAAACAGGCTAACCTAATATTCGCGGATTGCGTTTTGGTTCGCACGCCGTCGAATATGTTTTTTTGCGTCACCCGAAATTGGCTTGCGTGCGTTTGCATTTGATTTCATTGAGCGAAACGTCAAATCAAAATGTCACGCAGAACAAAAATTGGAAATTGAGTTAGCTTCATACGCACGCCGTTCAATTTCGGTTGGTCCCATACAAGTTGTATGTGCATGAGAAATTTTTGACAGTAAATTGACGGTGCGTGAATATTAGGTTAGCCTGAAAATCGACTTTTCTTCGTGGATCGGTCGACTTTTAAAGTTGACTGTACAGAGTAGATAGAAAAGTCGACTTTCTAGTGAAGTCGTACAACCCTAGTGCGAAGTACATACGAAATTGCAGTCTGAAGTTTATGCGTAGGGTTCGAACGATACTATCGATATTGAGTAAGTATCGATACTGGGGGTATAAAAATGAGTACTTTAATACTCGATACCTTATTTGGTGATTTTACTCGATACCTTGCAAAGTACTCGTAGTATCGAATACTTTTTAAAAAACACACTTTTTAAATTTTGTCTTCCATTAGCAACCCAATTTTATTTGCTTATATGGATTACTATCATTCAATTTTGTCCATCACTTAAAATAAACTGAAATTTCGTGTGGTCTGTTGCATAACATAAACCAAATAAGTTAAAGTTTAATGGCCTTATTCATACAAAATAAAGTAGGTTTAAATAGCTTAATAAAATGACATTTTCATACATATTTCAGTTTATAAACCTTTTCTATTTTTTATGAATAATGCCATAAAACTTTACGCAAAGTTCACGAAAAGGCAGAATATTTAGAAGCTTTTTGGGTATGCAGTTTTGCAACCTATTCAAGTTTACGTGTAGCCTACTACCATTGACTTTTAATTCAAACTTCCACTTTATTATACTAAAATTGAATAGGATACAGAAATGCATACCCAAAAAGTTTACAAAAATTTCTTAATAAAATTTGAAATTCTTGAAAGTATATATACATATATATATATATACATATATATATATATACATATATATATATATACATATGTGTATGAATGTATGTGCATTTAACGTTAAAATTACTTCTAACATGAAAGTAAGTTCTGCAATGAAATAAAAATCAAATATGTTAAATTTCTATTGTTTTAATTTCAGGAAATAACAAGATATCGCTACCTTAATATAGAAAGGCCCTATCTGACATCGTCGCTGATATACAAAAAGCCGTAACTAACTAAAAATCGAAAATTTACGTTTTAATTGATTATGATGCATTTGATCGCATTATGTGGCCCCAAATCGTTTTATGCAATAAAAGATTTTAGTCAGTTACGGCTTTGCGCATTTCAGCGACGATGTGAGATAGGGCCTTTCTATATTAAGGCAACGATATACAATTGAAGAATAAAATAATTTTAGTATCCCAAAAAACGTATTTTAATGAATCCGATACTAGCCGTGGGTAACACAGTGCGGCGCCGCGCCATTGCGCTGATACCGAGAGCTGAGTTACTGGCGCCGATACCGATTGTCACAACTCAGTGACGGAATGGCGCCAGCAACACCGGAACACTGACAACACCAGACGGCGCAAAGAACCAGCAAAGAACACACAAAAGCGAAGTGTCACTTGTAAAATGTGCAGCACAAGGCGAATTTTTACAAGGTGGTGTTGCTAAAATTTTCCGCAGTCTTTCTGAATGTGAAAATTATGTGTTTGTTGTATTTTTGGGTTTTGAAATTGGGTATACTTGAGTTGTTTTTGCCCAACTGATACCACCTTGTATTAATTCCCCTTAGTTCAACACCGGGTGTCGCAAAGAACAAGCAAAGAACACCCGAAATAGAAGTCTCTCTTGTAAAATGTGCAGCACAAGGCGAATTTATACAAGGTTCGTCGCGGTCCTTCTGAATGTGAAAATGATGGGTTTGTTGTATTTTTGGGTTTTGAACTTGGGTATCCTTGAGTTTTTTCCCAACCGATATAACCTTGTATTAATTCCCTTTGGTGCAGCGTGCAGCAATAAAAGAAATGAGCTTTAGCCTGAAGAGGCGCCATTGCGCCAACACACTGTGCTGGTTCCGACATTGGCACTGGAGTTAGTGTGTCAGCGCCAAAAAATTTGCGCCGTTACCCAGGCCTATCCGATACTGAGTAGTATGGATACTTTTTCCCTGATACTTTTAGAGTATCGATACCATAAGCTCGATGCCAGTATGACAGGCTAACTAACCTAATATTCACGCACGCCGCCAATTTACTGTCAAAAATTTCTCATGCACATACAACTTGTATGGGACCAACCGAAATTGAACGGAGTGCGTATGAAGCTAACTCAATTTCCAATTTTTGTTCTGCGTGACATTTTGATTTGACGTTTCGCTCAGTGAAATCAAATGCAAGCGCACGCAAGCGCAAGCCAATTTCGGGTGACGCAAAAAAACAAAAGACGGCGTGCGTACCAAAACGCAAGCCGCGAATATTAGGTTAAGCCTGTGAGTACTCAGCATGATACAAAAAAGAAGGTAGTTTCATTTAATGACATTCGTTGTTGTTGTTAACCATTTGACTTTTAATAAAATTATGACATTTCATCAAATTCATGCTACCTGATCACTAGAAGAAATATTTTTTTTTAACCAGAAGATTTTATCAGTACATTCAACGATGTGGAATATGATAAACTAGAAAATTATGCCGGCTACATGATTTCGAAAATGGGGTTGACGACTAGGTTCAGAAAGCATGCATGACGATAGTGTATGCTTACATATCGTCGCTTAAAGTACAAAACCGCGTATCGTCGTTCTGCAAAACCGCGTAATTGACATTTTTTGCCAAAAATGGCATTTGCTCACACAAGCTCTTGGCTCAAGCCTTATCCATTCGTCCTGAAATGCGATTTCTTTGTAAAAAAAGAGAACCTTTTGAAATATGAGTGTTTTACTCTCTACAAACAATTAATGCAACTGCGTATGTGACAGTTGTGCATTTTGTCGATACACGGTTTTGTACTTTAAACGAGGATCTGTTAGTTGTTTATCGGAGGGCGATCTCTTCAAGCCGACTTCAGGTATTTTGCATAAATTAAGAATTTGTGAAATTTAATGATGACGCGTTAATCACAAAGCCTAATTTTTTGCAAAATCTGATGAGAAATGTAAAAGTAAATTTGAACCAAAATAATACTCACAATTTATGAAACTTCAAAAAATTTTATTATCCGTCAAAAGTTGTTTATTGAAACTACCTTCTTTTTTGTATCATGGTCAGGGTTGCCACTTTGGTAAATTATTACCAAAATTGGTAGAAAAAATTTTGGTTGGTAAAAAGGTAAATTTTTCCTCATTTTGGTCGATTTTTGATGAACTTTCCGTTCTCGATTTATTTTTCGGAGTTATCTTTGAATATATTATAAATTTCTGTGCATACTTTTTATATAATTACATACGTATAAATTTATATCGATATAAGGCGAACATATCGCGCTCCATTCAACTGATTTTATTAGAATCCTGAGGAGCTTTTGATTGCCTAAATATTTTAAATGATTTTTCAAATATAAAGAAAAAATTTACAGGTATGTAATTACGCACTATGATTGTTCGCAAAAAAATAAATCAACGCAATTTTTTATTAATGGAAAAAAAAAAATATCAACGGGATTAAAATGCACATTGTTGGCTATACTCAAATATTATTTGCTTTAAAACTCCATACCTTAAATTGTTCTAAAAATTCAGAGTAAAAAATTCGAAATTTAGACGAAAATTTTTGGAATTTTTCTTTATATTGTATATAGTTAGAATCATCGATTTCTTTGGATTTAGTTAAAGCAATAAAAAAAATTTACTCGAAAAATATTGCGAATATTAAAAAAATCACTTTTTTGAGTTACAGTATTTGTCTATAATAACTCGAGTTGAAGTTTTTCAAATAATGAAGTTTTATTGTTACCTTTAGTTTCATCACTCCCCCTTTTGCTTGAAGGAAACTGAGAATATGCCAATAATATGATTCAAATACCGTATAACTAGTTAAATAAAAAGTTCTTAAAAACCATTTTTAATTCCTATTGAAATAACAAAAAAAAAAATAAAAAAAAACTATATTTTAATTAAAATAAATAAAAATAAATAAAAAAACCATAGTTTTAATTAAAATAAATAAAAGAATAACAAAACCATGGTTTTTGTTAAAATAATTATAAAAAAGTTATTGGTAGATATTTCCCAGATTTGGTAGATTTTTTTCAAGTGGATGGTAAATATTTTTGTTCGTCAGTGGCAACCCTGATCATGGTACTCAGTATCGATACCAACGTCTGAAATTTCGAACCCTATTTATTTATGCGAAAAGTGCCATAACCGGACCCATAACGAATAAAACCTTTTACTTAATTTAAGTGAATGTATTCAAGAACAAGCCCTCTCGGGCTTCCAAAAATTGCCTTGGCGGACGGTATTTCACGTCCTCCACGGCGGGGTATTGGTTAAAGTTTTCAACTAGCAATAATCGCACCTCGGTAGAACCTCATTGGTTACGATATCGCCTCTGCGCAAAGCTAAATTAACAATGCAATGTCAAAAGTACTTGATTCGATTTAGTTAGAAACTGTTTGAGAATTGCAAAACAGAAAAGAAGTGTGCGTGACCCCTTATACGAAAAGCAGATAAGCAAAATGTAGCACAACAGCAGGCAGTTGTCATGCGCATATTTGAAGGGTTATTTTGCTTCTGTTTATAATCAAACAAAGGGCAAAGCGCAGGTAATGGCTAAGCAAAATGAAATATAAACCAATTTGGTTTGCATACATATTTACATTTGCCACAACTGGTTGTTATTTGTACGTGGATTTTATCTGAAATGTGCATGTTGCTAATATTTAAAAATATGCGCGTAGGAATATTACCAGTTATCTGTTGCTATGTATGTAGAATTGAATGCAAAGTATGTATGTAGAAGTTGGTTTCATGGAGAAGCATTTACGAAACGTTAATCGAAATGCACGATAATACAATTTTAACGGTCACATGTTAATACATTTTTTTTTGTACAAAAAATAATAATTTTCTATAAAAATACATACAAAAAGACGAATGGGACTCGAACCAACGTTTACGCATCCGTCAAACGACAGCGCTACACCCTGAGCCACCGCGCTATCTTCCAAGTCGCTGGCAAATGTTGCATTCGTAGCTTGTGTTAATAACACTGTCAGCTAGTGTGAATGAGAAATTGTTGACAATAAACTGCCGGCGTGCGTGAATATTAAAGTGTCAGTAAAAATAGCTCAGTGAAGTCTTTTTGCTGCTTACGTGTGCTTGCTTTTTTGTGCTTCTTCTCCGTAATAATGCCCAAAAGTTTTTTTATTAATATTTGAGGAAATAATATCGAAATATATAGACCAACTGAGCTGGTCCCATAAAACTTGACTACATCCTTAGGCCATTTATGAAACTAGGCATTTGAGAGGGTGCCATGTTACTGATTCTAGGCGGAGACGATAACCGATCCCTGAAGTAAGAGAGCCATTGACCTATTTTGTACATAGACAATCGCACAATGTTTTCCAGTCACAGAACCTCAGGAATCCTTCCGAAATTCCTTTAGAAGATATTATAAAGTTATTAGGTGCTTTTTTCCTTTAGGAGCTCCAGAAGGCCATATAACTCAATTGGGACCAAATAAACCCCGTTGGGATCCACGTTTTTGTAGAACGTCAGCTCATGCGTTGCCATTAAAAACCCATTATATAATTGGCTCAATAGAGTTTTGAAGTTCTTATGGACAACTTTATGTAATTTTGAAAGAGTCCAGGAATTTTAGTGTTACATATTACCTTGTAGGGCTTGTTGAAGGCTAATTACGGAAGCAGAGCGTGTATGTATACGCGGATAAGCCCGCCGGGAAGGCGCCGCCCAGGGCTGATGTATACATATTTAAAAATAAAATAAACAGAAATACCAGAAATATATCAAAATACATAAAAAAAATTTTCAATAAGGAGATACATACATATCTATGGTTGGGGAATTTACGAAATTTCGGGCAAAATCGGGGAATTCTCAAAAATGAATTGGGTACCCTGGTCAGTGTTGCCAGGTTAACGATTTGGAAGATTTGAACGATTTGAAGATAGCAACACAAGCAGCGTTGCCGAAAGCTTTCGCTGAAAAATCGTCAATTTACCCAAAAAAATTGTCATTTTGACTATTAGATCTTCAATATCTCAAATATGTCTATGTTTGCAGTATACTTAATTTATTTATAAAAACATGAAATATCTTTACAATGAATAAATGAAGAAAGTTACGCCGCTCAATACTCCGGAAGGAAGCCAATTGTCCAATCTCCATCCCCCAGCGTTGCCACCTTAGTTTCTGTGCATTTCACAATTTTCATGCTGCCAACATCTCCCTTTTTTTATTATGTTTATTGGATCTCAAGTTGGTCGCTCCCCTCCCTTTCGTTTCGACAAAAATTACGTACGAAAAGATGTAGTAAAATCTTATTTTGACACACAACAACAAAAACACAAAAAAAAACATGAGATCATGAGATCATTACAACGTACACCAACAAAACAAACAACTTATCACAACTAAAGCACAGAGAATTTTTCACAATGCATGTGCATTTTTTTGTTCTTTATAAAAATACGGTTTATACTAAATACACCAAAAAACATAAAAATAAAATTTCTAAACTTTGTGCAAAACTCGGAAAATGCAATAAATTTGCATGCAAATTGCAACTTTCTAATCAGAATTTTTATAAAAATTTTGAAAATGAAGTTTTGCAGTACATACAAATTTAGTTTTTTGGTATTGTTTTTACTGAGAGTTTCTTCCATACAAACTATGTCGACAATTTTTTTTATATGGTAGACACTGTCAGCAAAAAATAAATAATGGCAAAAAATCAACGAAATTTTCTGGTAACTTCAGACTTGCACTTCATTAATTATTGGCCCAAAAGCTACATTTTCAAAATTTTTCTAAAAGATCTGATAAGAAATTGTGATCGGATGAAAGAGTCTCCGAGCCAATAATTTTGTACGGCACTGTACTTATAAGTACTCTGGGTTTCATGAAAGGAAAAATATTTAAGCACAATATAACATTAAAATATCAGTCATTTCTTTCATTGCTGTGAACTTGTTTCAAAACTTTTGGCTTTTGCTTAATATATGTAATTGTAAAACTTTGCGCATGTCATTTTAACGTATTAAGGTACTTATATTAATCATCAACTATTGCTAGTGCAAAACGTGCTAAATTAAAAAAAAAAAACAAGTAAGAGCAGCGCTGTCTTCGGCTATGCCGAAGGCTTCATACCTTTCATGAACATCTGCAAATTTTAGTTTGACAGATTACCGATTTTAAATACATCTGCATACATCGATAGAGGAGTTATAATTATTGAAAACAGTGCGGAATTTCCTGTTCCCAGCTATATAAATGGAGGAGTTATAACGAAAAATTGTATATCTCATTTCGTCAGAGCACATTTAAAATTCATTTTAAACTGGTCATTAATATAAAAACAATTTTATACATACTTGTGATCAGCTGATTAAGTCATCAACATTTTGATCGATTTTGGCTGTTTCTCTTTCGTTTATTATTTGTCCATAAAAGCCAAGCTCATTAACAAACAAAATATAAATCCACAAAAATTGTGCAAAAATTATAAACAATCTGCAAATTTTCAGCTAGATTTTCAACTTTTTATTCAGAGTATTTAGAATTTTTTTTGAGTATGCAGTACAAAAAGAAAGAGGTCATAATGTATATGTAGTAAACAAAGCAATCTGATTTTTGTTAACTTTTCGCGTTTGCTCTAAAAATATTTGGAAGTGCAAGTATTATCGATACTTTTTTGCAAATATGAGTACTGGCATCGATTCTTTTTTAGAGTATTATAAATGAGTCTAGTATCGATACTTTTCTGTTCTACCACTAGTGTTAAGCAAACAGTGAAACAAACAATTTTTTATTTTCTAAAGAGCGAAATACACCACACAAGCGGCTTGTCAAACATACTTTTCCCATTTTGCCATAGACCATGCAAACATAAGTCGTTCAAGCACAGAATTTTAGTTTTCTTTCGGTTAACAATGTAAAACATTTTAGTTTTCTACCATTATTCTCCTTTACGTCTTCACTTGGTGAAATTTCAGTTGCAATTGAGGCGATTTTACCATCCACATCGCAAGCGGTTTGATCAAACGTTAACATGGCGGCCAGAAAATCAAAAAAATTTGATTTTTGCTCAAATTTCCCTCAAGCGGTTTGTCAAACCTTCAAACACCCCATAGACAGCAGCACAACAAATGGCTTGAAGCAAAGGGAAATTTCGCTTGGTTTGTCAAGCCGCTTGGTTGTGTATTTCGCTCTTAAGTTTTCGAATAAAATTTCACACTAAATTTAAGTCATTTAATAAACATTTTATGAAAAAAATTCCCTCTACGGATATGTGACGATGTAGGGAGGAGTGTTTTTGCACACTGCTGCTTGTTTTTACCAGTTTCGCTTCGCTATTTTTTAAAACAAGGGCAAACGTGACTACAAAACAAGAAAAAAAAGACCAATTCTATATAATTTAAATGTTTAAATGTATTCATAAACGTCGGGACGGCGCGAACGCCATTCCCGGCTACCAAAAATTACACGCACGAGTTATTCGCATTAGGAATAATCGCGAAGGTCAACTCAGCCGAGGTGCAATGGCCAAGCCTCGCTCCGGAGGAACCGCCTTCATGATCACGGTAACCTCTACGCCAGGTAAGTATGCTTTCTTCCGCACACAAGCAACCTTTTCAGCCGATACTCACATAAAATGGTTGAGAACAGCAGATAACCAGAATCGACAAGAAATTAACAAATGAAAAATAAGCGCGTAAAGTCAAGCACAACTATGTATACTTTTTGTGGTTGTTTTGGGTTTGTACAATAAATCCATGCTTTGTAGTTGCCTTTTATGTACATACATACACACATATGTGCTATTATTAACAGTTGCTGTAATCGAAAGATAGCGCATGTTAAGTGCCGCTGCTTGGATGTATACAGCAAAATGATGGTGGTTGCTTCGCATCGACCAGCGTTCAAATTTTAAAATTTCATAGCCACTGATTTTTCTTACCAGCCGTTAGAAATCTCAATGAAGTCTTCTTTTTAGCACTTTTTATTTCGTAATTATCATTTGAAAGTTAAAATTTGTGTTGGACGCTTGTGAATGCGAAAAGAATTAAAAATATAAATAAAAATAGTTGTAGCACCCAAAGCATAGTGAAAAAAGTGCTTAATAATTAAAGTTTCTTATAGCAGACCTAACTTCTTGTGATGTTTTGAAAGTGAAGTGGCGCATAACTTTAAACTTAAAACTTATGACTTGGTATGAATTTCGCCGCTTTTATGACTCAATTGATAATAAATTGCAAATAGGTAAGTTTTCTGACTTTTTCGCTGACAGTTTTGAAGATTTCAAGTACGATGGTCGAGAACTGGGCATCCGCAGAAGTTTACAGATAAAGACAAACGCAAAAACAATAAAATAATTGACAACAATGCTTTCCGCATTGCAATGGAGATTAGCGCACAAATCAGCAAAAATATTCTAGCCGATGTTGATTCTGAATGTGTTCGTGGATCGATTTAAAAACCCGGATTTACGTCCCCTTTCAGACACGTCAAGTCTTGAAAGCAATTTTTTTCGCATTATCTTTTGTGTTTTTGTGCTTCCACACGCGTCAACTTTAATTGAATTCAAGTCCTTGGTTCTTAGATGGGAAGCAACGAAAAGATCAAAAGAGACAAGAAAACTTGAAACGAATTGACGGTACGGAGGTATCTGTACTCTTCCCCTCTCTTCCCACCTCCTTCGCCAACGAACGAGCAGACTTGAAAGCAAGACTTGACGTGTCTGAAAGGGGGCTAAGTCATGTACCTCACACAAGAAATCATACATTCGTATGTAAATACACACATCCATACAAATATCAGTAAAATAAGGGGCCTGTTCGAGGCACCTAATAAATGCGGCATTACTGCCGTACTGATGAAAACTTGCAACACTGTTGCAACTGCCCAACTAATAATACGTTGCTAGAAATCCACCAAGAACGTGATACTTTAATAATTCGCGCAACACTGCGGTTGTGATTGCAGCTCGAACAAGCCCAAGTACTCAAGGAACAAGGTCTTATCGAGCCACATTAGGTCAAATGATTACTTTTTCTGTTCGAAGTTAATAGCAGCTAAAATATTGCATTATTTTAATGTAAAAAGATGGAAAACGTTAAAACAAGTGTAAAGGCAGTAAATAAAATGTTAAACAGACTTGGCTTTCGTAAAACAGAACTTACTGCTTTTTTGTATGTTCAAATGATGAGTATATGTTTTAGGTATTACTCAAAAACATTGTCCAATTAGCTTGGTTTTGACACAAGTTATTTTCTTATCATACACAACCCGCTCCTCTTTAAAATGAGCTATATAATAAAATAAGTATGGTCACATGTACATAAATGGTTTCTTCTAGCGATTAGTTATGGCATTATCGAAATTCCTAAATTAAAAAAAGAAAAATATTTACTACATGTCTCGCAGATATGTCTTGAGGAGAGATTCCTAAAGCAGTTTGTCTTCATTTTCACTTGAGGTTTCAGTGTTTCCAAATTCTCCACCGATATTATCTATTTATATTCAGAATACAAATGCTGCTTTGTGACACATTTACCGAAAATCGCTGGTAACTTCCTGAAAAGAATACGAATGTTTATATAACTAATTTGTTAAAAGAATGTTCAAAGCTCTATTCACTTTGAGTAAAAAAAATTGGAAATTTCAGTCCGTGAGTTCTCTCAAGGATTTGCCTTTTTGCGAAGGCGCTAGTGTATTTGTAACATAGCCTGGGCTACGCTACAGGAGATGAAATGTAATCCAAATTGAGGCTGCTATTTTTTTTTTTGCTATCACATACTTCCATTTTCACTATTTATCACCATTAAAATGGATTATTTATCACCAAAAAATGTTGGAGATATTTTTGGAGATAGCTAAAAATTCGGAAAAAGGTTGGCTATCCTATTTTAGCACTTTAGCGATAGCGAAAGTTAGAATCCGACTGATGGTCGACACAGTTGGCTTTTTGATTTCGAAAAGAACCTCATCAGCAAGAAACGCAATGTTTTCAGATATAAATATTTTAGCATCCTTTCCAAATTGTTTCCCATAATTTTCATATTTATTTGATAAATAATTGCAAAAAATACGCGTTTTTTTCTTCTAAGAGTTTCATGGAACTTTCGCAAATATCAGCAGCACCAAATTTTTTTTCAACATGGTTGACAACCGAAAAAGGCTTTTCTTTTTTCGAACATCCAATCAGCCAAACTTCAAACAACTTGCCTTTTGTGATAGCATGATAGCCCACAAAAAACCTTTTTTCATGAAAACGGCTAAAAACGGTAAATTAAGTAAAATAAATTGAACTCATTACATCTTAATTTATCCATTTCCGATTCCATTTTGTTTGCCGAAAGTTAACAAAATTGTAAAAGCTTACATAAAATCATAAATTGAAATAAATCAGAAAAATTTTTGAGGTTATGCAAATAAGTCAGTTTTTTGCAAACAAATGATAAAAAGTCACTTTTTTAAATTGGGACATAGGTTCTCACTTAGATATAGTTTTTTTCCCCATTTAAAATTTTCCTTTAGTTATTCGAACTTTACAAAAACAATGCACTTGAAATTTACAAAATAAACCGGTTGCGCAAACAACGTATCAGTAACGTTTTGAAAGTGTAACTTTGGTTTATTGCTGTATAACGGTGTTTTTTAGTTTACAAAAACTAAGTGAAGTTTCTGTTATTTTGGAGTATTCTCTACAGAATGGCAACAAAAAATAATGTAAAACTGCCTTTACGAAATTGGACTTTCGCACAGCCAAATGTATCATTTGACCTAATGTGCGAGCGTATTGTGTGAAAGACTGAAGCCACCGTCAACGAACTGATTGGGCCTTATCAGTGTGGCTTTAGGCCTGGCAAATCCACCATAGACCGGGTATTCACAATACACCAAATCTTGGAAAAGACCCGAGAGAAGAGGATCGACACTCACCACCTATTTGTCGACTTTAAAGCCGCTTTCGACAGCACTAAAAGGAGTTGCCTATACGCCGCTATGTTTGAATTTGGCGTCCCCGCCAAACTGATACGGCTGTGTAAAATGACGTTGAGCAATACCACCAGCTCCGTCAGAATTGGGAAGACATTCCGGGTTGTATTTCCCTTATAAGAGCTACCAAATCAAACTTATAAATATCTATATATAAATTTTAAGACTTTAAATAACAAGAAAAAAACTATTTGCCTTTAAACTAGTAATTGTATTCATAGTTTCCAAAAATTCATTTCTGCCAGCCAAAAGTAACAAACCCTTTTTCTCAACTAAAATTTTATAATTTCTAAAGATGAATTCAACTGGTTTATCTTATATATTATATCTATATATATTTACGAAATACAGATGAACTCAAGTGTCTTGCCAAAGATGGCAATCTACAGCGCAAACGGCAACGAAAAGGTGTGCACGAAAAAGTTGAAGAAACTCTTAAGCATTGGTTTGACCAAAATAGGGAAAAGGGTGCAGTGATTTCAAGTCTGATTTTATTACATACAACGCTTTTATCAACTTGCAATGTTGTATGTCCAGACCACCATTTTTATACTATAAATATAGCAAAGGTATTTATGCCAAACCTAGTCTAGATATCAACTTCGTCGTAGGTATCATATCAAAGACATACAATTAGAAAAACTCTAGAGATAGATGTCGCCTCACCAGAAGAAGTTAAAAATATGCACTACATACGCTACAGCGGAAATGGACGACACGCCATTTCTTTAAATAAAATTAATTGCTGCTATATGTATGTATGTATGTGCATATGTATTGTATTGTATTTTCTTTATTTCTCAATATATCTTCACAACTTTACTAAATATTACATAAATACGTATGCTAAAGCCTAAATGAGAAATAGTTAATGGCATCTGATGTTCATTGAAAGAACAGAAGTGATGCCATTTCATTCATATTGTATTATAAAAATGCTGTGCGGCGCATAAAGATAATACTTATTTGTACAAATTATAATACACGCATTTGTGATAAATAAGTAGAATATTACATAAGAAAAGTGATGTGTAATTTAAATTCTTAAACCAATATTAGGATATTAGTAAGAGCAGCCAAATGAAATTATGTAATAGGTCGAAGCAGAATCCCAATATCTTCATGATTGAAACCAAAAAGCCACAATTTTACTTCTTTTTGAAATACAGGTAAGTTATCAAAACAAATTCTGTGGGACTGAGATATATTATTTTCTACTTTTTAATCCATTTATAAAAGCATATATCATAGCATAAAAATGCTAAGCATTGCAACTCTGGTTGACATTTCTATCAGCTGATTAAAAAAGTTTTACCATGACAGTTTAATAAAGGTCGCTCACAATCCATGGCATATTTCTGCAACTGCATAAATTTATCAGCTCTTATGCACCGAATCGCGAATAGCCCTACTGATAATGAATGCAACAGTAATTCTGACGTTGAAGAAAATCATAATTTTACTCAACTTGATAACGTTCCAATTTTTTATGAAGCGCTTTGCGCGTTAAATACTATTCAGCGTTTTTGTGCATTTAAAGCAGTGCCCGCCAAAAAGAGAAGTCTTAAAATGAGAATGTATTAGTTATGAAACAAAAAATGAGAATGTGTTGGTGGTAATGCACGGAAAAAAATTCTGTGTTGTATTACTTTATATAAAAACTTTGGTATGTTTTTTTCCCGTTTTTTCATTGTGCGCTATTTTTTTAGATCTAAACAACATAGAAACATATAATGAAAGTTAACGGCCCTAAGAAAGGAAAAAGTTGGTAAAATTTTGTATGTATTGTACAAAATTATTATTATTTCTTTATAATTTAAGTGTGGATTTCTGAGCAAAAAAGATAACGTGCTTTGAGCACTCTGAATATTAAAAGAAAATTTCGTTGATTTCAAGTAGAAATAAAATAAAAACATATATATCTAATATATATTTATTTTAAAATTAGGTAAAACTTGATATTTAAGAACAATTTGAAATAACGATTAAACCAAAAGATAAATAACAAAACATATTGTATGTTTTAATTGAGGACTAGTCTGGTATTAAAAAAATACATAATTCACAAAGTTCTTTTAATATGAAGAAAAAGCTCGACTTAGTACCATATACATACCTATTTCTAGAGGTGTATGTACGAAAAATTGTATTGCTCAGTGTACCTACTTTATTCAACAATAATGCGTCATGAACCTGCTTCGCCTATTGTTTGCATTCAACTGAATAAAATTTGTTGCTCTTCTACTCTTTCTGTTGACGTTCGGATTGTGTACGTGTAAGAAGCCGATTGTGTACATGTGAAAGGCCGAATATAGTTCGTTTCCCAGGAAAGTGTTTGGCGGGCACTGATTTAAAGGCGTTGAATCTGCAGACCAGCGTTGCCATTTTAGCCGTTTTCCGGCTAGATTTAGCCGGTTTTGATAGCAACTAGCCGGAGAAAATTCGATCTAGCCGGCAGCCGATTTGTTAGCCGGTTTGTAAAAAAAAGTTAGCCGTTTTTAGCCGATTTTACTATTTGCCTAATTTTCAGGTGCAAAAAGTAAACAAGTTGTTCGAAAGCAATAATGCAGACCCAATGAAGATTTTTAATGAACTCAATGTTTTACTTTCGCATCTATGCTCCCTAGTGGTTATTAGCGCGGACACATTTGATCCTATATGCTACCCGTTGGAACCATACCTTGCTCCATTTCCTCAGTTTTATCACAGTTTTGAAGAGTATTTAAAAACAAAAGTAAGCACAAACGCTTTTGACCACGAAGCCGAGAAAATAATTCGAGAAAATGGTCGCTATTTTATTATCACTTTAATAAAGGAATTACGCCAACGCCTCCCTACAAATATTGCCACACTAAAAAAAATTGACTTTTTTCGGTTGGAAATGCATTAAGAGTAATTAAACCAAAAGTATTTGTTCAACTACAGCAACAAAAACACAAATATAATGCCGACGAAATGACATCCATAGAGATGCAATGGCAACGGTTAACGTTACATACCTGGAGTAATTTAGACTCAACTGTAAAATTTTGGGCCTAAGTTTATCAATTTCGAAATGCCCTAGGAGAAAACCCTTTTGCTGACCTTTCCAACCTAGTTTTTAGTTTTCTTGTTTTGCCTATAAGTAATGCAGAAGTAGAGCGAATATTTAGTTCAATGAATATAATAAAAACTAAGCAAAGAAATCCAATGTGCGTTAAAACGTTAAACGCTGTTTTATATATAAGATACGGTTTAAAACGTGAAGAAAAATGCTGCCATAATTTTACTGTAGATGACGATCTCTTAAAATTAATGAATTCAGGTGATATATACAATAGTGATTCATTTCATGATGAGGAATATACACTCGATATAAATTAATGGTGTTAACTAGTCTTTCGTTTCTTGTGATTTATTTAAATAAAGCATGTGAATTTTCACTAAAACATTTTAGCCGTTTTTTGCCAGAGTCTATGTGAAATTTCACTAAAACATTTTAGCCGTTTTTAGCCGCTTTTTTTGCCAATCTAGCCGGTCGGCCCAAAAAGTTCTGGCAACACTGCTGCAGACATGTTGTACAGTATTGAAAAGCAATTATTGCAGCTATCTCTACAAACCTCTAGCCAGAGAAAAGTTACTGATTATTTTAAGTAATCTCTAATTTTGTGAGTTTAAGGAAACATAAAAAATATGCTTTGCATTTTATGTTGGTCTATGTGTTGTTATGTGTGTTTTTTCGAATTATGAATTGTTTTTTCGTTTCCTTTTTAATAAACGTGATGATTAATAAAACTTCGATTACAGCAATTTCTACGTGACAAGTGCCCTTTATATTTTCTTAATTTATAAAGATTCGGATACCTGCCTTTATGAGGTAGTTAAGAAAATTCGCTTAAGTACATTTTTCGCTAAAGTACCCAAGTTTTTTTTGCAAAAAAGATTGGGCAGCTAAGCAAAATATACTGTACTGAAGATTATTCACTCAGAATTGATATTTACAAACATTTTTAGACGAAAAATAACAATATTATACATTTTTGGAAAATAGGCGTAGCTACGCCCACTTATGGTTACATGTGTATATCTTGGTAACCGCTGTACCAATTTCTTCCAAGGCACAGTTGTTGGCCTTCGTACAGCATACCAAAAGGTCGAAAATTTTTAAAATCGGACAATAACCACGCCCACAGTCTACAGGGTAATTTAGAGAAATACGAAATCTTCGATAAATCAGTAAATATTAAAGCTAATTTATTCAAAATTGACGTTTGCAACAATTCTATACCAAGAAATACGTTTATGGTAAAATTTTGGAAAATGGGCGTGGCACCGCCAACTTATGATCACATATATGTACATATGTATATCGATAACCATTCTACCAATTTGTACCAAACTCGGTATGGTTATTGTGCTTGCCACATAAAAGCAAAGCGTTGAAAATTATTGAAATCGGACTAAAATTACGGCCGCTTTTCATATAGCGGTAAATTTCAGAAATACTTGAAACTTCAATATTTCGAAATTTCAAAGGTAAATTTCAGAAATACTTGAAACTTCAATATTTCGAAATTTAAGGACGCTAATTTACTCAAAATTGATACACCCCGGCTTACCATCTAACGGTAGCTTTCGGAAAGGTGAAAAAACATTTATTTAATACTTGCGCCTAGTATTTAATGTTCGGCTCCGCCCGAACTTAGACTTTCTTACTTGTTCTTCTTATTCTACTGAGCTAAGGCAGTGTCAAATCGGGCTGTCACAACTGATACCACCTTGTATTATTGCATCATGGTCCACATAGAACTTTGGCGTTGCGTCGCTACAACAGCTGACTATGAATACATGGAATCAAATGCAGCCGTCCACATAGCCAAAATTCGACAACGCTCACGCCAACACAAAGCAAAAAGATGGCCAACACTCAAATTTTCGCGTGCGTTGCTCGTCAGCTGTTGCAAATAAATAAAATTATGTGAAATAGTTTTCTTTTTTAATCAAGTGCGGGCAAGAAACATCGTTTTTAATGCAATTATTGATATGAAATATTAATTTATCTGTGGTTAGTATGTTAATGGTATGTTAGTGGCCCAAGCATTCGCTGCTAAGCGTTCATTGTAGCAAGCATACTCTAAACGTGCGTTCTGTCACACCAACGCCAACGCCAACGCGAAAGTTATATGTAGGGATGCAAACGATGCATCGGTGTTTTCAAAAATATCGATGTTAACATAGATGTTTCGCTGCATGATGCATCGTCGATACATTGACTAGAAAAGTGAAAAACATCGACATCGTTCACTCACTCTCACTGGCAAGCGAGCGCTTGTTCTCGGAAGCTGGTGCAACCATCATTCAGGATAGGAGTAGGCTTTTGGTGGCTAGATTATCAAAGCTTTTCTGAACTCATTTCAAAATGTTTATTCACATTTAAATAAATAAGATTTACATATTTAAGATAGATCATAATTATAGCAACATACTTATACTTGTATTGAAATATGCTGCTTGAAGGAAGTTTTTATATGTACATTAGACTGCATCACTCCCCATACAAAAAAAAATCGGTACTTTTTTCCATTGGAATTATAAAATCTATTATATTTTAAGACGTCCACCAAAAATATTTCGGAAAAATATTAAGATTTAAGCGAGCTGGACCGATTTGAAAATACCTCCATAAATGAAGTTTTTTATGAATAAAAATAGTTTCTTAAAGTACTTTTTGAAAAAAGTCCCCGCAGATGACATAACAACCAATTTTCATCGAAATGTTTTCTAAAAATTCTGATAAAAAATTTCAAAATTAAGATAAAAATATGTTCAATTTTTCAAAGTTTTGTATAAAGTACTGGTTTGCAGCGGATATGTGAATCTAGCTCTTTCGAGTTTAAAAAATATTTCAGGCTACATTTTATTTCGTGTAGTAGATGTGATATTAAAACATCGGTAAAACATCGATGTATCGTTTTTATAACCGATGTTTCTTAACATCGATGTTTGTTGCGGGAACATCGATTTTTTTAAACATCGATGTTTTTAAGAGCGATGTTGCATCCCTGGTTCTATGTCGACCGGCCTTAAGTTACTTAGTTATGTATTCATAATTTAGGCCGAAATCCCGGCGGTACTGCAATACCGGGCCAACTTGCGGCAGAGGTGGAGCAAGCCCCTAAAAACACTCCGCCCATTTCCAAAAATCAGTTTAACATTTGTTGTCCTCCGATGGAGGATCTATCAGATGTTAAGCTGATAAGAACAGATACTACACTTTGATCTTAGCCATAAGGCCGAGACATGATACAATAAAAACAGGTAGAAGCCAATTTGACGTCAAACCTACAAAAGTCAAAGTTTTCGGGAGAGTAAAAATAAAAATGAGTGTGTGTAAGGAAAAATAAAAAATTACATTTCACTGGTTGACGTTTGTAAGTAAATTTGCTTTTTTTTAATTTTCGAGTAGTTTTTCACTAAATAATAGTTGGTACATTAACTAAATAATGGTTGCGAATGAGCAATTAATATCAGCACTTGTGCTGGAATATTTAAAGAAACGGGACAAGAACTTAGCTAAAGTGTTTCAACAAAAAACAAAAGCGAGTATAGTCGGAAAAGGTTTTCCGAAATTGGAGCAGATAATAGAAAGTTATCTACAAAGTAATAAAAAGAAGGTGCCTGTTATCAAGCCAGCTGGCGAAAGCTCCAGTGACGAGGATAGTTCGGATGAAGAACAAGCACCGGTTGTACAAAATAAAAAACCAACAGTTGCATTAACAAATGGTAAAACAAATGCAGTGAAACCTAAAGCGAAAGAATCTAGCTCTGATGATAATTCGAAAGAAGAAAGCGCAGCACCAGTAGTTAAGAAAACTCAAGCAAAGAAAGACGAGTCTTCAAGCGAGGACAGTTCGGAGGATGAAAAGCCTGCACCCAAAGCTGTAGCAACCAAACCGGCTCCACAAAAAGCCGCACTTCAACTTCATCAAGTGATGATAGCTCTGACGAAGAACCAGAAGTTAAAACACCAGCCAAACCAGCTAATGTTAAGGTACCACAGAAGCAAAAGCAAGAATCAAGTAGTGAAGAAGATAGTAGCTAGAAAGATTCAAAGCCTGTCCCCAAAATACCTTTGTACAAACAGATATCATATCTACTATGTATCTTTCGAAAGAAATTTTCTAAATTTTCCATAAAAAAATTTTAAAAGGATCATACGTATGAAAAGGAACAAAATGAAGATGAAAATCTTATAAACTTGACGAGGATTTTAAGATTTTTAAATTTCCTATTCACATATAGAAAAAGGGAAGGCGAAACGATTAAAATGAAAATATTCAAAATTATGTTGATGAAACAAATTTGGAAATCATTTTGTTCGAGAAAAGAATAATCCGGAAATACTTTTCCACGAAATTGTAAAGGATTTTTTTTAATTATGGGAATTTTTTTTGGGTGAGAACCGTTACATTAAACGTCGAATGGAGGAAGATCAATATATTTTTTGCAGAAATACATACAGATATCATATATGTACCTTTCGAAAGAAAATTTCTAAATTTTCCATAAAAAAATTGTAAAAGGATCATACCATGATACAAAAAAGAAGGTAGTTTCAATAAGCAACTTTTTGATTAAAAAGGAGATTTTTGACAATTGCTCAATTGTGAAAAATTCGAAGCGGCGTTACCCAATTGTAAGTTTTTTGGTCTGGGAGATTTTATATCCTAAATTTGGGGTTATAAAGAAAATAGTTGTATTAATATATACCTTTTAAAAATAATCAATCTCTTATCTTAAAAACGTTTAAATTTTACATTAAATTCGATAAAAACTTGCCAAGTCTTTATTTAAGTATTAATGCAATTTTAGTGAACATATTTTATGCGCACGTTGTGAATAACAACCATTCGCCAATAGAGGTCCAAATATCTTCGGTCGAATTGTCCAAAAAATTAATCAACCCGTTGCAAAAGGAGTGTTTCCAAGTAAAAATATTTTTTATTTTTTTCAAAGCCATATGCTGCAGTTTAAATAAGAAGGCCGCTGCGCCAAGGAAAGATTTATCATGAACGGCGAATGACTCTCCAATAGTCATGGTGGGCATCTGGATCGACTATATTGAAATTTGTTTCATCACTGAAAATACCATTTTTCAATTCTTTCTACAAAATTTGTGTTTTTGTAAAATGCCAAAAGCGCCTTTTCGTGCCATAGAGTCGGCTGTAGTTTAACAATCAATTTCTTTCGTTTCTCGTTTCAAGTTCGTGTTCATGATACAAAAAAAAAGGTAGTTTCAATAAACAACTTTTTGATTAAAAAGGAGATTTTTGACAATTGCTCAATTGTGAAAAATTCGAAGCGGCGTAAACGTTTAAATTTTACATTAAATTCGATAAAAACTTGCCAAATCTTTATTTAAGTATTAATGCAATTTTAGTGAACATATTTTAAAATTTTTTTAGTGTCCTAATGTACTTTTTCATGAAATTGTAAAGGATTTTTTTAATTAAGGGAATTTTTTTTTGGCCTAGAACCGTCAACGTCAAATGAAGGAAGATCAATATATTTTTTACAGAAATACATACAGATATCATATGTATGTATCTTTCGAAAGAAAATTTCTAAATTTCCCATTAAAAAATTTTAAAAGGATCATACATATGATTTGTCCTTTTCATATCTTAAGGGATTTTTTTTAAATATGTTCTTACGAGGATTCTAAGATTTTAAATTTTTTATTCACATGTAGAAAAAGGGGAGGCGAAACGATTAAAACAAAAATATTAAAATTATGTTGATGAAAAAAATTTGGAAATCATTTTGTTTGAGAAAGGAATAATCCGGAAATACTTTTCCACGAAATTGTAAAGGATTTTTTTAACTATGGGAATATTTTTTCGGGTGAAAATCGTTACTTTAAACGTCAAATGGAGGAAGACCAAAAAAAAGTTTTGTTTGTTTGTTATTTGTAAAAGTTTTTTTAAATAAATACATACATACAGATATCACAGCTATGTATGTTCATATCTCTAGAAAGAAAATCTCTAAATTTTCTATAAAAAAAAAATTTAAAAGGATCATATGAAAAAGGACAAAAGGAAGATGAAAAAGAAGGATTTTCTGCCATAAAACAAAACAACCACATCGGCTAAGCGCTGAGCAGCAACGGAGAATATTTTGAAATAGCGCCAATATTTATAAAAAAAATTTAGTGCAAAGCCTACTAGTGAGTGCTTTTAATTTTTTTACCTTCTAGCTTTGAACGAAAGGTGTGAAAAAAATTAGGTCGCGGTAGCTATAACAATAACGCTGAATGTATGATTTTTTAATCAGTTTATAAACAAAACGTGTGCGAAATTGTAAACAAACTGACGCTGTACACAAAAATGCATACAAGCACGGTATGGATGGATAATACGGTTGACAAACGGGCTCGATTATTTGCATAAACAGCCTTTATTTGCTTTGACTCATGCATTTTCCTCTTTAAAATGTGCATAAAGCAGTGTTTGCATTATTCAACTTTGCGTTCAACTCAACGCAGGGTTGCACGAAAAAAAAAGTTGAATGGCTAAATGTTGGCTGGCGACCAACTTTGTTGAAAGCGATTAGTTGAAAGGCCATTCAACCAAAAGTTGAATGCAAAGTTGAACAATGCAAACACCTTTTTATGGCGAATATTTTGATATTTTTTCATATTTTGATATTTTTAGCCATTCAACTTTTTTGCCTGCGCTGAGTTGAACGCAAAGTTGAACAATGCCAACACACTTTAAGCAGCCGAACAAATGCACGAAATTTTCAGGAATTAACTCGGATCCGGGCAGTTTTAGTTGACAACACTGGTAAAAACGGCCAGCTGTTGTCTTTTGTTCAAGTAAGTAAACAAAGCGCGCGAGATCCGCGTCCGCGGTAGCCGAGTGGTAAGAGTTACGGGCTACAACCGGGTAGATGCCAGGTTCGATCCTCGGTTGGAGCGATTACGAAAATTTGTTTTTGTTTTTATTATTTAATTTATATATTTTTTTATTTTATTTGATTTATATATTTAATTTTACTTTATTCTGTTTTCATTTGCTTTATTTTATATCACATTTTTTATTTTACTATTAGTTAATTTAAATTTTTAGAGTTGAATTTTAATAAAAAGCCAACAACAACTAACTGAATGCAACGTAAAAAAATATGGAACTTATAAAAAAAGAATGAAAACGAAATAAATGAAAATTCAATTGGCCGTGGGACTCGAACCCACGACCTTGGGGCTAGTTTATCCACATAACTGCCGTCTGTTAGGTCAAAATTATTATGTGCATATGTATGCCAGATTATATGCATAAGCTTTGCCGTCTGTCACAGCTTTAAGCAAGTGAATAACAAACACACATATGATATGTGCATATATGAACAGTTTTGAGTCCAACATTAGCAATTCTGGGAGAATATTTTTTCCGATTCTTGAATGAGGTATTGTTATTTAGTTATTTGATTATGTTTTTATTGTTATTATAAAAATTTATAAAAGCATTTTTTCTTAAAATTAAATTAGTATATTCAGGATTTAATCGGCAAAGAATAGGCCATTGCTTCGGCCGATTAAATCCTGAATTAAATTTATTTCAAAAACAAATGCTTTTATAAACTTTTATAATAACAAAAGAAAAACATAATCAAATAACTAAATAACATAACCTCATTCAAGAATCGGCCATAAACGGCCGATGCCGATTCTTTTGGCCTATACTAGCCCCGGCATCGGCCGGACTCTAAATATTAGCCAAAGTTGTACTCTCAGATGCGCCATGGCAAAAAGTTCCGCAAGCGAATAACAAAATTTTGCCAATTTTATCATTTTAGCCAAAATATTTGGTCTCAATTTAGTCTCTTTCGATAGCTGGGGTTTGTTGAAAAAATCTTGTGTTTTTCCGATTTCAAAAATGTTCAATATGGTGCTTAAGAAGGTCAGGAGAAATTTGGTGGAGATCGGTGAAGTAGTTTCTGAAATACATAATATATGTAAATGGGCGAAGCCACCCCTATTTTCCAAAAATTTGGTGAAAACCAATTTTTTTGTTAACCCTAATAGAAAATAATGCTGAAAAAGTATGTGTAATTTTTACGCAGATTCTCCTTTTCAGGGTTAAAGAGATATGTGATATACATTTTAAGTAAATATTGAATAATTCCTTATCCGCACTGCGGAAAAGATCAGAAAGTCCAATTCGTACACAAACACATGAAACTTTGGATATCCAATTTCATAAAAATTTGAAAATTGTTTAAAACTCAATCCGCCATATTGGATCCGCAATTTTGAGTTTTTAAAAAATCGACCTCAGTTCGTAATCAGCAACCCCAAAAACCCTTGGTTACGCAATTAATTAAAAATGTTTAAAAATCATCAGGCAATATTCTATTGATAGATTCAGCACATGGGTGGTCCTTCTCCAGTCAAAGCCGTAAGTGATTTTATCTAGAAGAATGGCAATATAGGGTGCTTTTTTGATCTCTACTTTTCAAAAATGCCCGAGTTTTTCATAGGTGCAAAATCGGGTCCGACGGTGTTACAAATAAAAAAACAAAAGCATAACGCAAAATACAATGATGTATTGTTGTATTATTATTAATATTTCAAGGCAGAAAATAGTGTTTTTAATTTATGAAACTTAAATAAATTTTATTTTCCGTCAAAATTTGTTAACTGGAACTATCCTATATTTTTTGTATCATGTACAACCTACACTAAGTTTTTTTCTTGGAAGTATTTCGGAATATTTTAAGTAACACTGCACTAGAGAGAATTATTTTTTAATGCAGATCTCATTTTTAAGATGGGCGCATAGATTATGAAAAAATATCACGGTCACCGTAACCCAGTACGGCATGACTCAACCAATTACCTCAGAAAAATCAATTTATTTCTGCTTGTGTAGCAACTAACTTCAAATTCAGCATTTAATGTAAAGTAATTTTAAATTGTTATAAAAGACATCTGCACAAGAAACATACCGGCTACATACTGATACTGAAGTAGTTGAAATCAAATGCAGAGTCGGACAATCGACTTGCTGCTTGCACACAATTGAAACTGAACATTTGAAAGCACATTTACATGTCTGGCTATAGCTGAGCGCCTGCAGAGATGCCAGCTACAATTGGTTGCGGCCAAGAGTGTCCAGGTTCAAATCTCATTAGGCATTTAAATAAAAAAAAAAAAATTATTTTCGGCTTTCCTTAATAGTGAAAAAGCATCTGTGAAGTGCAGAACAAAATCGTGTTCAAACGAAACATACTGACTTAGAAGTGCTTTAAGCCAAATTAATTTTGCCTAGGACATCGCCATGTTAAAGTCAAAAGTTCGTTCCAACGAAGAAATTCAGATCAACTAGTTGTGGTGGATAAAAGCTAGTTGAACATCGATATTTAAGTTAGAGTCTTTCCGTTCTGGGATACGAGTGGTTTAGAGGTACGTAGTACCATCTGGTAGGGCCTAGGTTCCATTTCTGGCTCGAGCAAGAGCGGTTTGCCATGAAATAAAAAAAAGCTTCCCATAAAACCATTTTGCCGTTCGGAGTTGGTGTAAAACTGTGGATCTCTTCATTTGAATAATAAGAGCAAAACGCATACCACAAATAGTTTTAAGGTAAACATTTAAATACAAATTTCCGGAAACTTATTTTTGCTATCTTTATATGACGCCTCACAAATAACGTTGCAATTGTTTTGCACAATACTGCTAATATTTTGCGTGAACACAAGCATACATAGTATGTACTTATGAACATGGAAGCGGCACTGATTTACTCAGACAAGGGGAAGAGAGCTAAGTTTTAACGCATAGCAGAATATTGAGAATTATGTCACTTCCTACTTTGATTAATAGATTAGCAAAAGTATTTATGTATTTAAAAAATACGAAAAGCTTTGCAGCTGAAAGCGATAATGCATACTATACATACATATGTACATATGTATGTACATTTTGCACGTTTAATAATATAGAGAATTATTTCAAAATTTCAATTTTGTGGGAAAATGCAATAAAAATTTAAATAATCCGTACAGTTGGTATACAAAAAGACAGATAGAAAGAATTACTTCTCTATATGTATTGCGATATGTATGTACATTAGACTGTACCGGAAAAAAATGATCGCCCTACAGGCCTGAGTCTAAAGCATTTTGCAAGGAAATTAAAAAAAAAAAAAATTTGTTTGGCCGAACGTAGCCTTTTTACATTCTTCGTCATATCTTTGGCGCCTACAGTCGGATCTTAAAGTATCGATGTTCTTGTTATGAGGAGAAAATGTTTTTATTTCAGTGACCTGAAGTACTTTGTTCTAGTACTTACCCATCAGATCTCAGTTCCCAACACCCTAATGTCAATAAAGAAGGCACGCCAAAAGTCATTAAACTTTAGCTAAAGAAGATTTCCATTTGAAGCCAATTTCGAAACTTTACAGTCGTCTGTTAATGTAAGATATGTATGTATGTGCATCGATGTTCTAGTCTCGAGGAGAGAACTTTTTTGTTCGAAAGCTCATTGACCTGAAGCATACCCGTTCTAGTACTTACACACCAGATCTCAGTTCCGACCACTCTAATGTCAGTAAATTAAAGCTCACGAAAAAATATTTTTTTTTTCGGAACTGCCCAGCAAAAATAGTTTGAACTCGGTTGTGTACGGCGAAATTTTTTTGTTTGCTTGTAAGGTGGTATGATCTAATGTATTTATATGACGAATAGCCCTGTATTAGACCAAATATGAAAATAAATAGTAAGTAGAACAAAACACGTCTGTCCATATTTATAAATTTTGTAGGATAAACAAAACGCGAAATCACAAGCAATAAGCAAATGGACACTAAACTCAAAAACTAAACAACATTGACCCTGTAAAACAACAATTATATGAACGCGCTCGTATGTACATATGTATGCACATATGTATATATGTAGGAAGTTAGTAAAAAAATGCGCAAGAAAGAAGCGCACAATAATCACACGTGAGTGACCCTGTTTCAGCCAAGTTCGTCAGCTGTGCATTATCGCATATTTAACATACAAATATGTTTAGTATGTCTCAGTGATGGAAAAGTAGGCACAATAGTGCCATTTTTGGCACTTTCATTCACAGAGGCACTTTTGGCACAATTCATCCTGTTTTGGCACAATCACAAAAATCACATACCACATTATAGATTAAAAAAAAATACAAAAAGTGAAAATTAAAATAAGAGCCGTGAGAAACATTTACAAACCGCTGAATTCTATTGTGAATACGCAGTACGAAAAGTAAGTTTTCACAACAACAAGCTTTTAATTCAGAATGTTTAGAAAGATTCTAAGTTTGCAGTCTTATAATCCATTAAATAAAAGTGCAAGCTTCTGCAACTTCCCGATGATCTTTATTTTTTTTTTCTGCGGAGTCATACATTTTCATCCATTAAAAAATTTTCGAACACACTTTATATGGAAAAATGCATGAAATTGAAAACTTGGAATCCCCTTAAAAATTTTGAATTCAAAGTTTGTTGTTGTGAAAATTTTAAATGAAGATTTTTGTACATATATTATGTTTATTCTTTTTTCTTTTATTCTTTATTCTTTATTTAAAATTAGTACAATAAGACTTAGTCTTTTGAAGTACAACAGCAATATAAGTAACTAAACAGATTTAGAGGTAATATTAATACTATTAATGCTGGGAATAAAACAATAGATGTACAAACTAAAAATTATGGACTAGATAAAAACTTAAATATTAAGAAGGTTCATCAACTAGACGAGAAATATGTATGGAGGGAACTTTTAAAGTTGCTTTTGTTGAATTTGGTTTTAACGGCATGAGGAATAGAATTCCAAATACGAATAGCGTTAATGAAAAACAGTCTGGCAGAGTTTTTAAAGTTGTATGAGGGCAGAATTAAGTCAGAAGAACGTTCCGACTTTGGAAAAATAAGTTTGTCATACAGATAACGTGGGGTTCTCATATGTATAAGTTTATAGAGGAAAATGCAGTTCCTGGCTTTTAGGTAGTCTGAGATGTCACATCCCAGCAAAGAAGACCTCCAAGCGGATATATGGTCAAATTTCTGTAATCCATACACATACCGGGTAACATAATTAAATAGAACGTCAATTTTGTGAGCAGAATTAGAGTCAAGCTTACTATATACCAACTCAGAGTATGTAATTATCGGTAAGATTAATTGTAGGGCAAGTTTGCGCCTAGTACTAACTGGAGTGAAAGATGCAGATTGCCTGAGGCATCTAAGGGTCCCATAAACTTTGTTTACAACAGAGTTAGTATGATCAATACAGCTAAGAGAGGAGTTGATGACAAATCCCAAGTTAGTAACTTTACTGACCAGCTTTAAAGAACAATTGTTTAAACTGAGAGCTGGAATGATATCATAATTAAATTTTCTCTTATGCACGGGTAAAACATATGATTTCTTTGGATTTAGGCAGAGTCCGTTTTGACTGGCCCAGCGGGAGATAGAGTCTATATCATTGTTTAAATTAGCAGCAACCGTATCTATGTCATCAAAGGAACCAGATAAATAAAGCTGAATATCATCAGCATACGCATGCATTGTTGCAAAGTTACACGTTAAGAAAATGTCATTTACAAAGATACTAAATAGCAAAGGACCTAAGATAGATCCTTGGGGAACACCACATTTCAAGGACTTAATCTGCGAGGTTACAGACCCAATTTTCACTCGTTGAGACCGGCAATTTAAGTAGCTCTTCATGAGCGATAAAGCTGATTCACCAAAACCGAAATAAAATTCGAGCTTGGAGCAAAGCAATGAATGGTCAACTGAGTCAAATGCTTTTGAAAAATCAAGCAAACATAAAAGAGATAATTCTATTTTGTCAAAAGAAAGTCTCAAGTCGTCCATAATTTTAATCATAGCAGTAGAGCATCCATGCCCCGCTCTGAACCCAGACTGAAGAGGAGACAAGAGATTATTTTCAGAAATGTGTGAGGAGATTTGTTCTGCCATCAGCGACTCAAACACTTTTGATAATGAGGGAAGAACACTAATAGGACGGAAATCACTGGGTGAACAAGCAAGTTTACTTTTTGCAACCGGACAAACACAAGCGATTTTCCACGAATCGGGAAAGCAAGATGTGGTAACGCAGTGGTTAATTATATGTGTTAGAGGGCTTATAATATAAGGGAGAATCAACTTTATAAACCGAACAGGTATGCCATCCTCTCCAACTGCGTTAGATTTAATTTTGAAGACGCATTTAGCCACATCCGACTCAGTAACAGCTGAGAACACGAAAGGAACACCAGAATAAATTGCAGTACTACAAGGGGTAAATTTAGATAGGGGAACAATAGACGATACACTGCTAAGAAAAGCATCGTTCATGCTATCCACATCTAATGTGCATTCTGATTTGTCTTTGGCCCAGACTCGGAGATTTTTGATATTGCGCCATAAAGTTCCGGAGGACAGAGAGGGGTCAAGCTTGGAATGAAAATACCTCTTCTTTTCACACCTTACAATTTGCGTAGCATTGTTTCTTGCTGTGCGAAAGATGTCCCAATTAGTTTTACTACTATTTGATTTCCAAGCACGATATGCTTTACTGCGGGCTTTAATAGCTCTTCGAACTTTAAGGTTGAACCAAGGACACGAATTAGTTTTGCCATATCGAATTGGAATATGAGCGTCGAAGGTGGACAGTAGGTTGTAATTAAGGAACTCAATTTTTTCATTAACGGTCAGAAGATACCAACAGCTACGCCAATCGATGCTGTCTAGATCCAAGAAGAGAGCATTTGTGTCACATGAACGAAAATCTCGAAACGTATAAATCTGCTCAGAGGAAGAACAGCTAAATTTAATATCAAGCGCACAAAAAATTAGATCGTGGTCAGATATAAATGAAATTTGGTCAAATTTTAAGACAGATGAATCGTCAGACACGATAAAATAGTCCAGAAGACTGGGTTTACAATTATTACCGTACCTCGTCGGCACTGAATTATTAACAATCGAGAGACCGGAAGTCGCAACATTATCTAACAGAGAACAACACAGAGAGTCACAAGCAAGAATATTAATATTGAAATCGCCACATATAATAATATTTTCGTAGTCTACTACGAAAGAAGAAAGGGATGCAAAAAACGGATTAAGGGATACATATTTGTTTGGGTTATATACACACGAGATAAGAGCCTTATTAAAACGGTCAGACAATTCGACGAACAAAAACTCCACGCCCCCATCGTTCGACTGACAGATTGTGCGCATGCTAATGTGGTTCTTGCAGTAAATAGCAACGCCACCGCCTTTTTTACCGACCCTGTCATTGCGCACTAACTTATAGCTATTAATGTTATAGTAAGCATCACACACATCACTGACAAACCAAGTTTCGGATATACATATAACGTCAACACCTGAGGACTGGAAAACATGTCTCACATAATCCATTTTTAAATTGTTCAGGCTCCGCGCATTAAAGTGAACCACCCTAAGACCACTCTGCTGGGAACATAGAATATTTAACATAGCAATACTGTTGTCATTAACGCTATTAGTTTTGCTACTCAGAGACAACATGCAAGCAGCAAACAAAAGCAACCTTTAATGGAAAACAACAACCATCAAATATGCGTTTACGGCACAAAACGGAAAGATGAACCAACTTTACATAGTTTACAATAACATTTAAACAAGGCATATAAGAAGATAACATAAATAAGAGTTGCAAAGAGTACAGCGTATCAATATACAAGTTTAAGATCATCAAGCTTGTCAATTTTTATTCCCGAAGAGTCTTTAGAAGTCTTAATGAATACGTCTCCACGCAATGTGAATGCGGAGGCCAATTTACCCGCTCTTCTTAGTCGAATTGCTTCTTGCAAGATCTTTCTCTTATTCGAGCTCAAACTCTCGAAGATAGAGAAATTACCTTCAAGCCCCACAGCAGCTAATGAAATAAGAGATTTTGTACGCCTACGATATTCGCCAAAAGCATGAAGAGTACGATTCCGATCATGCGAAGAGTAGAATTTAACGATAATCGCACTATTAGGGCTGTTGTTGGTTGGCCTGGAGCGAAAGATGTCACGTATCTGCGGCACCAAGAAATCAATAGAGAGGCATATGTGGTTAAATATACTCTTTAGGTTTTCTCCTTCAGAAAACGGTAATCCAAATACAACAGCGGCAGTAGATTCCTCAGGGGTATAGGAGTTTACTCTCTCTAGTTGTGCACGCAAACTCTGCACCTCACTATCAAGCAGCTCTTGCCTACTTTCTAAAGCAGATATACGTTCAGCAGATTCTGTTAGTTTGATGGAGAGCACAGAAATCTCCGTATCAATTTTATTGCAAAGAGCACGCTCCGCTTCCGCAATTTTGTTAGAGAGACCTTCAAACAAAGATTGGAGTGTATCGGATTGACGTTGTACCTTTTGCTCAAGCTCTCTAAGTGCAGTTAGGATAGATGGTAGAGCTGCACTCTCATCCAGTTTCGCTGCTTTCGAAATTGGAGAATCTTTGCTCAAGCGACGTTTAGCAGCAGCAGGAGGGGGAGACATACCTTCAAGTTCGGCAACAACAAAAGCAGTACAAGCAGTATTTTAAGCGTTTACACCTCAGCTTGAATCGAATCAAATGACAAACGGCAACAGGTATATCACCAAATTTAGTTTCACCAGAAAACGCAATACACAAATATATCATGCGCGGAAAACCACGTAGAAAATAAGAAAACGCAGAGCAAAATAAAAACACGTCTGCACTGTATAAATTTCTCTTTCTAATTTATTAAATTATGAATCAGACTTTTATATAAAATCATTCGAAAAATAATCAACGAACAAAATATGTGAAACTGGTCAAAGTGTCTCACTGCCATTATTTCTCACTGCCATTATATCAACATATATGTGTGTAAAAATGTCATAATACCTATACTTCGGTGTATTTCCCCTCCTTAATTGGAATTCTGTGTAATTTTACTATGAGTTTATGTATATGTCTAAGGAGCCTTCATAAAAGTGATTTACTGTAATAATTTAGCTAATTAATAATTATTATATTACTTCAGTGTATTTTAAAAATATTTTTTCTAAAAATATATTGTTCTTAAAACGCCTTAAAAAAATATTAACTTTGTGGCACTTTCATCTTGTTTTCGGCACTATTTTTGAAGACCATTCGGCATATTTTGAAATTTTGAAATTCCATCACTGGTATGTCTGATTGGCTGGCGTGCCGAAACAAAATATGCATACACGCGTATTAGAAATTTATGTTCGTGTATATGTACTAATCTACACTAGGGCGATCCTTATTTTTACAATTTCACTTTTCTGTAATCGCGTTGATTTCTGATTTTTTTTTACTGTATTACGCATTTTTTCCATATAAAAAAAATGTCGAATATACTTTGTATGGAAGAATATGTGTGAAGAAAATTGCCAAAACAAACGTGATTTTTTAGCAACTTCAATCTTGCATTTTATTATATCTACTAGAATTGAATGGGCTATAACACTGTATACTAGGGTTACCAACCGTACTATAATATATAGTATTGTACTATTTTTTCGGTCTGCGTACTATATACTGTTGAAATAAAATACAGTACGCAAAAATACTATATTTCTTCAGTAAGAATATATTTCTTGTAAGAAAATATGTGTATGAAGATAGATGACCTTCATACTGAAATAACAATATTAAAAGAAATATTCTTCAAAATAAAAGACAGGGCTGATTTTATAAGTCGAAACACAGATCAAAAATAGAAACATTTTTAAAAATACTGATAATGAATTGGCAAATTTACTTAAAATTATCTCATTTCTACTCTCCGTTCCTGCTACTTCGGCATTCACTGGAAGAGTTTTTTTCTGTTATGGATGTGAAATAGCGAGATGAGAGAAACAAAGCGACTACCTCACTAACAAAAAATTAACTTTTGATTTATATTAATTTAAATATTAATTGCGCTAAAGCACTTTCGTGGTTAATAAGGAATTGTAAAAACCTACCAAAAGTTCAAAGAAATATATTAAGAAAAAAGATGTTTACTTAAAAAGCATTTTTACTTGTTCTTTTAAATAAAACACTATATATATTTGAAGCATACTATATTTTTTAGTATTTTTTTTTTTTTGAAAAAGTACGGCCTTAAAATATTTGAAAATATCAAATCCAAAATTTATTTTAATATCAAATATTAGTCCCAATCTGCCTGACTTTGTAGCTGGTAGAACCTCGTTGACCATTCTTGCAGTTGATTAAATTTTGCTGAACAAATTCTTAAGTCTTCCGCTGCCGGCTAATTAGTCAGCCAACTTTATGCAACAGAAGATTCTCCCGGGCTATCTCATCGCTATTGGGAGTTGCTTCAGAAAATTATACGGTGTACATTTGTTAGATATCTCGATGTAATATTTCAACTTATTTGTTCAATATGAGATTTAAAATAGCTGGCCACCCCCCTCAAAAGTATTTTGGAGAAATACTTTATTTAACTCTTCCGTTTTACACCTGTATTTAATGCTTCATTTAACCACGCTTTAAATTAAACTGGAACATTTAAACTGGTGGCAACCTACTTCATAAGAATTTTATAAATAAAGTTTACTTACACCTTTCGTTTGGTAACCATTTTAAGATATTTAATGTAAATAGCTAATTAAATTGATTTTAAACTACAAAACAGTTGCATCCTCTCCAACAATATAAATAAAGAAATGAGGCATTCTTAAATTCTTTTCCATTCACACCTACATAAAGTGAAATGTTTTAATTAACTCTTCATTAAATTTATTTTAACTTTTAGGGCAATTGGCAACCCTCTTCAAAAAACATTTGAGAAATAAAGTTTACGTAAAACACCTCTTAACCTCTTAAATAATTAAACAGGTGGCAACCCCTTAAAAAATATTTTCGAAATAAAACTTTCTTTACCTTCTGTCGTGGTATACTCATACTGAAAATTTCGTTTAATTTGTTATTGAATTGATTGAGAAACAGATGGCAACCCTCAGAAAAATTTTTGAAATAAAGCTTTCTTACAAAACTCTCGTTTGATACCGGTATCAAAATACATACTTTATTTAGCTTATAAATCAAATAGGTTTGGTATTTCTAAAAAGGTGGCAACACTCGTCAAAATATTTTCCAAATAAACTCTCTCGTTTGATAGCCACACAAAAATATTTTATTTAACTTGTTAAATATGTAAATTGTTCTTAAAATTCTAAAAGGTGGAAACCCTTTTAACCTGTTAAATAATTAAATGGGTGGCAACCCCTTAAAAATTATTTGCGAAATAAAACTTTCTTTAACTTCTCTCGTGATATACCCATATTTGGTTCAAATTTGCTATTGAATTGATTGTGAAACAGATGGCAACCCTCGGAAATATTTTAGAAATAAAGCTTTCTTACAACACTCTCGTTTGATAACCGTATCAAAATAGATACTTCATTTAGCTTGCAAATCTCAAAAGGTGGCAACACCTGTCAAAATATTTTCCAAGTAAACACTCCCGTGTGATAGCAATATAAAAATATTTAATTTAACTTGGTAAATATGTAAACTGTTTTTGAAATTCTAGAAGTTGACAACGCTCTTCAAAAGTATTTTGTAATATTTCGTTAAATTTATTGATTAATTCATATTAACAATTGAAAAAGGTGGCAACTCTCTTCAAAAAGCATACGTCTTGCATTACAACGATAGGGCCGCAAATGTGCCTTAAGAGATCAGCTCGCGAGCGCTGAGCGAAATTTGGGATATGTGGTCTTCCCGGGATGGGCTAGAGGCGGTGAGCCGCAGTTTTTGATCTTGGAAACTTGACATCCAAAATATAAGAACAGCCCTAGTAGGCACGATTATACATATGTACATATGTACATATGTACGTATGGTTGAACTACGAACCACATTTGTCACTACGTAATGGAAACTAGTTAAAATATAAGGCGTACACTATGTGTGCTCCCCCCCGTTACCCCTTTTGCATTGAAGTAAACAAACGCTTTCGCGTGTCGACCTTCGTTCGCCTCTTCTCAACACTTTGCCAGCGCTAATTGTGAGTGGTGCGGTGCTAACTGCGACGCCCCATAAACAAATATGTATCGCTTTTGTTAATTTAGTTTTTATTTTTTTTTGCTATCGACTCTATGGTGGATGACTCAACAGGTTTTTATGTATTTCGAGGGGATATCATGGGGCTACTTGAAATGGCCTTTTGTTTATATCTACATACATATGTATGTTTCTATTATACATATGTATGTATTTCGCAATTTGTTTTTGTTTACATTTTTTTGCTGATAGTACGTAGTTGGTAGTTGTTATTTAAAAAAAAAAAGGCGTTTTAGTCTAATCAGTTGAAATGAAATGAAAAATAATAACAAAGTAAAAACTATGATGAAACAAGTAAACAATTTTTGGACGAGGCGTACATACATACAACATATGTTTTTATTTTATATTAAATGACCCAACTCCTTATAAAAATATCTCTTTGATTTCTCAAAAATTTTAATTTTTTTCAGAATTGCTATTATTTTAAATTTAATCTAAAAATTATTTGAACACTTAAAAATAAAATAAATGCAACAGCTGCATAGTTTGTTTAAAAAGGCAATATCTTGCAATTTTTAACGAAAAAAAAGTATTGCTAAATATTTATAGTAAATTTTTGTATATACATACATATGTATTAAATTCACAAAGGCCCTAACCAATTTTTTTTTATTATTTTACAGGAGAAGCAAAAAACATTATGTATAAAAAGAGTATCAAAAACTGGTAAGGTTTTTTAAAAAGTGGCATGTAGCTCCTTTATTTTTGGTACTAACACTTTACATTTTTTACTGAAGATGTATGTACATACATTGTTTAATACATTCTACCAAATTCTGTAAAAAACGCAGTTTCGAATTAAGGTGACGATATGTACATTAGGATGCATCACTCTATCCAAAAAAATCGGCACCGTTTTACCATCGGAATTATAAAATTTATTATATTTTAAGACTTCCGCGGAAATATTTCGGAAAAATATTAAGATTTATGTAAGTGAGCAAGACCCATTTGGAAATATGTACCTCCAAAAATCGATTTTTTTTATAGATAAACTTAGTTTCTAAAATTATTTGTCTAAAAAATTACCTCAGACGATAGAAGAGCTTACGCTTAATAGGTCTGCACACCAATTTTTTTTAATGTTATCAACAGAATAACGCGACTTTTGGAGGTATTTTCAAAAGCGTCCAGCTAGCGTTAATCTTAATAGCTTTCCGAAATATTTTCTCGGAATTTTTAAAATATAATGAGTTTTATGATTCAGGTGGAAACCGCTATTTTTTTTTTTTGGTGATGCACCCTAATGTACATGCATAAAACTTTCAAATACTTTTGAAAGGGTATTTTTATTTAGTTTCACGAACTATTTTTCTTTACATAAAAAAAAATTTAATTAACTGTTTGTTTACATTACAAAAAATGTAGACAACCCTAATAAAAAAAAAATGAAGGCTTTTAATCCACACATTGCTTGCATAATTTGAACGCCTGCTGTAGAAATTGTGTAAAAGTTTAAGCCATTTCTTTTTAAAATTAACAGTGTCTCTAGCCTCCATTACTGCTGGCGAATTCAATCAGGCTAGTATACTGTTTAACTATGTATAATCATTTTTCGACCACAAATCTCAGTCCATTATAATTCGACATTTGTAGATAAAAATTAAAAAAAAAAATGTGTGTAATGGCGAGTTTCCATTGGGCACTGAGTTGACAAAAATTACAAAAAACGTGTGACATTTAAAAAATGGCACCTGAAACATGTTATTCGAATGGTTTATCATTTAATACCCAGTGTAAATCCGGTATAAAAATCTTAGTAGATAATCCACAGGGGACGGAACAGACTTAGAACCGAATCCAAGGAACTTTTAAATAGAGTATTGCATTCCAATAACGAATAATCATGAACTGGCCATCGAGTTGGCAGAAAGCATATAAGCGTCAGGTGCGAAAATCGAAAATGTTGTCTTATAGGACCTTCTGTGAAAGTACCGAATCACTTTGGCAAACAAGCAGGCTTCTAATACTAGGTTTACATGTAAGTAGATTATCCTCATTTTCGAGCTTAACTCCCTAATCTGTAATTAGAAAAAGAGATTAGCCATACAAAATCAAATGAAATCGTAAATAAAAATGGACGAGGTGATTAAAAAATACGCTTTGATTCAGGTTATATTTATATGTGAACATACATTAAGATTAGTAAAACAAGATTAACACGCCAAATTGGCTGGTGAAACTTCGCAAAGAAGAAAGGCAATGGATGAAGGTTTTTAATCACGGCCTATGCCGACAAGCGGTTATGCGCCATATACATACATATGTATGTATGTACTTATGAAGAAGAAGTAGATCTGATGGAGTGTATTGCGAGGACAAGCAGGAAATAGCAAAATTTCTGCTAGAGGCGCATTTTTCCGGGAAGTGAGAACTCTCTTGGAGATAACTGCGAGCTCTTGGTTTGCCATGAAATCAACAGATAAGAACTGGTTTATTGTCTCAAGAAACTCGAGCGATCACAACCTCGAACACGCCATATCGGCTTTTGCCGACAATATTCTTTGGGACAATGATGTGAAAATCATGACCTAGATAGCATCATATTGCGTCGTTTAAAAGTACTGGATATGAACGCGGTTCCTTCTTAATTTTTTAGAAGGTTTATTGCCAGGTATGCGATACTCCATAATCATAACGTATGGATCTAAATCGTTGAACAAGATTATGTAAAAATCTTCTTTCCCTAAGTACTGTTGCTACTGTCTTTCAATATTTGCGAAATAAATAAAAAAAAAGTATCAACATACGTCAGAAAATAGCATACAACGAAAGAGCAAACAGAAGATAACTAAAATATTACACTGAATACAACAAAAAAGACTACATTTCATAACAAATAACTGTAGGTATTCAGAGCAAACGTAAATAATATTTGTACTAATTAAGATGCAAGAAAATAATGAAACAAAGAAAAAACGGCACAGTTAAAAAACTGCTGTTTATATTTATGAATATTGCAGACACATAAATAAACTCATAACAAACAGCCTCTTTGAATAATAACCGCAGTTAACAAATATGTAGGTACATATCACAATTTTCCAGGAAGAATGGCATAACAAGAAAACAAGTTTATAAATTACATATGTACATGGAAATGGTGCCAGCACCTCCTTTAGGCTATTTAAAAAATAATAATGCCGGATTTCCACTGGGCATTAAATGACAGAGTTCAGAATTAAAAAATACCGGTGTCATTATGTTAAAAATAATTGTCACTAACGGCCTAATAATTAAAGGTGCTATAACGTTAAAAGGGCAATTCCGGCAACTGTCTTTCGACTAACCACAGTCTTTCATAAGACAATTATTCTGACAACTATCTTAAAAGCTCTTTTCTTTCTTTCGAAAGACTAATTGAAAGATCTTCCAGCGTGAGGAACGAGTTTGTCTTTTAGCAGTAAGTTTTTTAAACATTAAATTAAATAAAAGAAAACAATTTTTTTTTTCTAAAACAATGAAAACTAAACATAAATATAAAAAAATATAAAATAAAATATAAATAAAAATAACTTTCTAAAAATTAAATGTTTAAAAATGTGTTTCTTTTTAAAACAATAAAATTTATAAATATGAAGAGAATTAAATAAAAATTAATAGTTAAAAAAAATATATATATGTATACCTATATATAATTTATAAGACATTTTTAAAGACATACATTTTTTTTTATTGTTCCCAAGAATTTAATTAAAAAGTTAAAGTTAAAAAAGAAGACAATACAATTTAAAAAAGAAAAAGAATAAATAGGTTCCTAACATTTAAATGAAATTAAATAAAAATACTTTTTTTAAAACCTTCAAATCTATAAATTAAAAAAGAAAAATAATTTATCAAGAAATACACATGTACATAATACGTAAAGTTTCGAAAAACTACATGAAATTTAAAACAAATACTTTTCCTTTTAAAACAATATCTAAAAATTAATAAAAAAATAAACAAATAAAATGCGTTTCTTAAAATTAAAACAAAAAAATAAGTTAAATTTCCAAAAAAATTTAAATAAGAAAATAATTTAAGTTTCTAAAAATGAAATGGCATTAAAAAATATATCTATTAGAAAAATATATATGTATATATTTTGTTTTAAACAATTAAATCCATTATTTTTTACCACACAAATTTTTTAACTTTTAATTTTTTGCGGACAAAAAAAAAGAAACGTCCGAGCGTAACGTTCGCAACGCAACGCGTTTTTTAAAGAAAATTTTTTATGAACAACAACAATAGTAATCAAAACAAGTTAATATCGAAATCGTTTAACGTGGTCCAAAGTTATGCGGTAACATACATAAGAAAATATATTCCGACGAATTGATAACCTTCTCCTTTTTTTGAAGTCAGTTAAAGAAACGTAAGAGTAGAATTCCACAAGCGCTCAAGCGTTTGGCTTTCGACGCTCAAGCTGTAAATAAATCTTATATGTATGTATGTATGTATGTATGTAGCTGAATAGAGCGCTGAACACATGAAAAGCTTGTTGTGAGGGTGTTCTACTCTAAGTGATTTTTTTTTTTCAAAATTTTAGCTTATTTTTTTTCCTTATTAAGACTCGACTCCGACTTACAAAGCCAATGGTCTACACACACACTCGCTATGTAAACTGTTGCTGCTTTTTCCACTTTTTAATTTGTCAAACAAACTACAATCAAGGGCCACTATATATTTTGTTGCTATTTAGACTTGATCATGCGGTTTCCTTATATACTATTTATTCGACATTTTAGTTAAATTTATTTTGGTTTAAAGTGCTTTTTTCGAGTTACGATATTCTTGCTACAAACTTACGATATCTACTTTATTATTTTTTGGCTTTTGTTTTTTTTCCATCAGCTGATTGCAATCGTTAATGAAATACTCACTCAAGACAGACAAACCAGTTAATTTCGCAATTTTCGCCAACTTTGCAAGTTTCCACTCATATACAAAACGGTGCACATGCGGATGCACATTTGCAAGTTTGTTTGTATGTACATATGTATAGTCAAATGAGGAATGACGAATTGTGCTTAGACAGCCAGGTAGGCACTCGTCAACGATATGATGGATATCTATGTATGTACATTAGACTGCATAACTCCCCACACAAATAAAAAGCGGTACGGCTTTTTTCCATCGGAATCATAATATTTAGGAAAAATATTAAGATTTACGTGAGCTGGACCAAGTTGAAAATGCCTCGAAAAAGTGGGTTTTTTTGTGAATAACAGTAACAGTTTTTTTTAGTATTTTTTACAAAAATTCACCTCAGATCACAAAACAGTTTAAGCTTAAAAAATTCGCATAAAAATATTTAAATTAAATGTTCAACGGAATCATAATAATGCTGTTTTTTTATCTTCCTTTTTAAGAAAAACTTGTATAACTCAGTCTAAAGCCACTGGAAAAGAATTTGTTCACCCTTTTTATTTCTTTGCAAATAAGTTCATTCAAAGCATGAAAAAAGGTAAGACAAACGAGCCTCATTCCATGTTGATAAAAAAAATTTAATTGGGACGTGAATGAGTTTTTTTACAAAGAAAAAAAGGGTGAAAAAACGGTGAATTATGAAAAATCTGCGATGTTTCAGCTAGATTTTCAACTTTTTATTCAGATTATTTAGGATTTTTTTGAGTATGCTGTTTAATAGCCCATTAAATTCTAGGGTAATAATGTGCAAGTCTTAAGTTGCTAAAAAATCGCTTGATTTTTAATAATTAAACAAATAAAAATTGTCGAATGTGCAGTCAAAAAAATCTGAATAAAAATTGAAAATTTAGCTGAAACTTTGCAGATGTTTCATAATTTTTGCACAAAGTTTGAAATCTGGATTTATATGGGTGTTTGTTATATAATGAGCTAGACTTTTATGGAAAAATAATAAACATTAAATAAACAAAAGAAAAATAGCCCAAATTGATCAAAATGTTGCTGGCCTAATTAGCTGATCACAAGTGTATATATATATATTTTTTTAAGTCGGTTTTTTTTTTTGCTAAAAATTACTTGTAGTATAATAAGGTGCAAGAAATTAAAAAAAATTAATTCTGCTAGTTTTTGCTGTTGAATGAACTCTGTTTTTTTTTTAACGAGTAAGAAAAATTTGGTTCGGAAAATATAAGTAAATAAAATCGTCAAAACGTCGGGGTATTCATATTTTTGACGCTGACTGTACGTACTATGTATGGGGGAACAAGGTGGTGTTATGCAATCGAGCGTAAATTTCAAGAATATATGAAATAAATATGCACATAGAAGGTAAATTAATAGAATTTTACACTACATATATGTAGATGCATATGTTTATGCGAATTAATACAACATTTTAGCTTGGGCTTGTATGCCTTTGATTTATTGTTTTATTTCTTTATTTGTTTTCATATTTTTTGTAGACTGCAGTGAGACATGAAGGCGACATCTTACAATTTAATCAAAACATTATTTATGGTTATTCTTAAAGCGTTGAGTTGACAATGCATTTATAGCTACATTGACATATACATATATGGGGGTACATATGTATGTATGTACATTAGGCTGGGTCGATTTTGTAGGGGGCATTTAATTGTAATATTATGTTGTTTTAGGTCTAAGCCGAACATAGTTCATCATGGTAATAACTAGGGAAAGTGTTAGTTGTTAAAAATGTATATATATTAAATTAAAGGCTATTCAATTTAGTACATAATTTTTTAATAAGACCACAATTTGTCGAGATATTTGGAAAAACCTACAAAAACTATAATTTCTTCGTATGAGCTTTCAATTCTTCATTACTTCTGTAACTAAGTGAAGTATATAATATTTAAAGGATTAAAGGGATTTAAATTTTAAAGTTTTCAGAATTGTTTAATAAGTTAATATTAGTTTCAAGCACATACATAAACTAACAAAACACAAATAGGTTGAACAACGACCATTTTAAGTCAAAACTCACCGAAGAAGCACATTTTTCGGGGTTTCTAAATTTTGCCGTTATATGAAAGTAGGTGACGTGCAATAAGTATTTAGATATAAATATTTTTGTTAGTTCCATTATGTGGAAACGTGACTGCAGGTATGTAAAGGCAGTATTCTGAAAATGTTGAACAAAAGCTCTTGTCAATTTCCTTTATTTGTAATTTCTTTATTGTATGCATGAACATAAGTAAACTAATTTGTGTTTCTCCGAATTTGTGCCAGTTCACTGTTTCCATACCCTTTTGCAAATAAAAAATATTTCCAGGGTGATGGAAAATAAAGGTTATCGTATTATAGCTACCGAAATTGTTACTAAATTTGCAAATATTTGCAAACTACAGCTACTTAATGTGAAAAAAGATGAACATATATGGAACCAGCGACCTAAATACATTCCAGAAATATTATCATGACTATAGACCAGTGTAATTATCAACAGAACAATTACAATTTTGTTGAAAAAAGATAAATTTGAGAATATTTGACTTTGTCGTTTACGTTTACGGATTTATTATCTAATAATATGCATCAAACCTTTTTGCTGAACTCTTGAATTTTTAACAAGAATCGGTCTTATGCGCGGATCACTATTACCAAGGGATTTGAGAAAAATAAAATTTTCTACCCGTCCTAATGTGTAAATATCACAAAGATTAATATGGCTATTTGAATGCATAGACAACGGTATGTATCTGGAGACATTAGGCAAAACCGCTCATCTCGAGCTGTTCCTATGCAATATTGTACTAAATTTATTTTTTGATCTAAAATTAAACCTCCTCGAAATACGAAGTTACTTTATCAAAAGTCCATAGATATATATGTATGTATGTGTCAAAATTGTATGTTTTCTTATAATTAACATAAATTCAACAAATGTGTACATAAGCGAAATTTTTTCAAAATTTTCTTTTTGGTGCAAAAATGCATCTAGATGCTCAGCAATATTTCTGCATAAAAAAAATTTCAATCACGTTATTTTGGCGGTTAGGGCTCGATATCTAAGTATTTTGTTTACGTCATATTGATGCATGAGTACTAAGTTTTCCTTTTAAAAGCTTTATCAATTAATCAAAAATTTGGTTTTGCACATTTGATAATGTCGAGTATGCAGTAAATTAACATTTTTGCCCTACGTGGTTATACATAATTAACTTAAGAGTCAAAAGGACATTGCTCCCAATACAAAATTTATAAAAAATATTGTAGAGTAAAGCAAAAATAGACAATAATCTGCAGCAACGATAAATTGCAGTAGGTACTTAATTTTCAACGCAGCTATAGGACTGATTTTCCGCAATAACAGATAACAAAAGGTGCAATAATCACCTGAAATTAACCCTTTCATACATTTTTTCAACCAGTACAAAATTTGCTGTTTATTGTGGAAAACGTAGTACATACGTACATACAAACTTATTTTTAATGGCTTAACAAAAGGGTATTTCATAGCATCTACTAAATGAATGCACGCGAAGTGTGTTGGAATAGTGAATATGTATTATTTTTAGTATGATAATGGAAAAGTACAAATGCATGTAAATTACGCATGCATGTACCTATGTATATACATACATATGTATGTATGTACATAGTATGAACAATATTTCAGCTTGGTAAGGAAAAAATTATTACAAACATTCATAGTACATATGACATATAGCGGTAGTAGCTATAGAAATTACACAACTTCATTTCCTCTTAATTGCATCTATTTTGCAACCCAAAAAATTTTGAGCGATTTTCCAAAATTGTCTGCACTTTTCGTTTAAATCTTAGTTCGCTACAATCAATAAACAATAATCAAGGAATGAAATTGATTATGGTCAATTATTTTCTAAATGCATTCATCTAGCAACACACAAATGATAGCTCACTAGAGTGTGATAAATGAGCCAACAAAAAAAATTAGAAACAGTTGAGCCTCTACCATCAACAGGTTTCCACACTTCAGTTATCGGTATATTCGAGATAAAGCAAACCTTGAACTTCACAATGAAATTTATGCAGGTGCATTCGCCTTAGAAATTCGATAGCTTGTCAGTCAGCTGAGGGTATTTTTTTTACAGCAAAATTGTTACCTATTGGCTGTATCACTTATTGACAAAAGTGTTTGCCGATTTTGGTTTAATTACATAGCGGTTTGCTTACTTTCTTGTCCATTTTTAGCTTTCTTTGCATATGCAGGCCAAGCCAATTTTAAATTATCTAGTAATAACTGGTTTTTGATTTAATTTGGTGTCTCAAACTTTTTGAAGTACAGCGCTCAACATTGAAAATAAGTCGGTACCATATTAATCCTTCGGAAATTGCGCGAACTTTTTCTAAAAGCTTAACCAGGCATTTTTATTGAATCAAGAGCAAACTTTCTTTCCATAAGTGTCCAAGTCCGTAATATGTGTTAGTGATGTTTGGCTATGGGAGGCTTAGTAAAATACTCTTGCCTCTAGTATAGTGTGTAACTAGAGCCGTATGACCTAGAAAGGACCTTGACTTTCTACTGTCATACATGTCTGCCTTTTTTTCCATTAAACTTTTTGCTGTCAGAGTCAGATTTCATTAAGGAATATGACTCCGAATAACTTTGTTTTACTAACTTTATCCAAGTTATGAACTATACTGCCGTAGTATAAACTATAGCGCTGAAGATTTGTTTCGAAGGAAGTAAATTCAGTAAGTAAGCATTTTGTAGCTTCACCTATCAGCCAAATGCACATTCATAAGTGACATCATTATGAGAAATCCCCTTTGCACGCAAAAAAAAAAAATAAAATAAAAATGAAGCAAATAAAACTTTGGCGGCACCAAACAAGGTAAAAACAAGGTTGTTAGACCAGCTCATCGCCAAAATTAAATAAAAATAAATTGTAACGCCCGAAAAATGAAACGAAAACAAACAGTAAGAAAAACAATGATCAGCTGACTAAGAAAAAGCATAAATAAGATAATTTGTTTGATATGTATTTTCGCTAGTTTGTTTGATCGAAGTTGAAATTCATTTAAAGGTGATTTAATTTCACTTCTTTAATGTATGTATACTACCTATTGTTACAATTGGAAATAAAGTTCACCGTTTTTTTTACCAATTTGTCTTTCAGCAGGGCCATTCAACAATAAACGACTCTTCTAGGGGAGGGCAAGGCGCATCAATACAAGGTGGGTGGTGTTGATTGATGGATGCGCCTTGGGGGAGGGTGTGTTTGTTGTATATGTACGTGCGTCGTTAAAGAACACAAAAGTCGAGATTTGTACAAGTGCACCTAAAGCAAGGCGCACCTAAAATAGACGTTTCTGCACAGAACAAGAATAAAATAAGTGCAAAAAATGGGGAATCAAGTCGAAGAAACTGGTTTTTGATAGCAAACAAAAGTGAAAAATGAATATATCACAACAATGAGACAGTGGCTGACTTACATATGTATGCAGCTCCAAGTATATCGTAACTCTACCTACAGATACATATTTCAACCACTAGTTCATAAAGCAGCGACTGCTTATAACAATTTGACTTTTATTTTTCCTATGTAAATAAATGCTTTATCCAAATTGTTTACTTTGCTATTCGCCGTTTATAAATTTGCTCTTTCAAGGCCTTCGGTTATTGTCAAACATTGGTAGCAATTGCTTTGGTATTTATGCAATTTCAATGGCGCGGAGGACCTTGTAAATTTTTTCTTATCATTGCAACATTTTTGTTTTTAATAATCAAATGGCACTTACGTAAAATCCTGATTGAAATTCAGTTGATATCCTGAAGCAGCCATAATTTTTTCTGCTTGGTTTTGCCCTTTTCAGATGAAAACAAGAAATACGACAATTGAAGGTATTGCTGAGGAGCCGCTGTTGGTACTTTAACCAAATTATTCAACTTTATTGCACTTTCACTTTTTCCACGATTTTTTTTTATGAAATCGCGTCAATTGCTTTGCATGAAAAATGTGTTATGCGTATTATTAATGTTGTATTTTTCCCTGCACTGCAATAAAATTTTCTGTATTTGGAAGTTCTGTAGTCACTGCTTCTTTATTCACTTCTATCGTATTTCTATTTTGTCGCAATTCGTAGTTTCTTTATTATTGCTATTTGGAATGTAATGTATATTTTATAATCCCCTTTTGCGTTTTATACACTTGTGTATTGCTATTGCTTCGCTTGAAAAAAATTTGCTACCACTTTGTCGCTGAACGCTTTTGTTTCTGATTTTGTAAATTGTTGATTTTCGTTCGATTATTGTTCATTCCATTTTGCAGTACTCTTCTCTTTCTTCCAATTTGTTTTGAATTAATTAGTTATTTTCTTTGCTTCTCTTTTTTAGTGTCGTGAAAGGCCCTACACACGGTTCGATTTATCGGACAATCAGTTGGCCAACCGCTAGAAGTTGGTGGTAAATAAGCCGTGTGTAGGCAAGTTGGCAAGCCTTCGTCAAGTTGTTCGTTTATTATAATTATGTTTATTCTTGTCCGATGAAAACAAAACGTATGCGAATTCATATACAAATGCATAGATTTTATAGTAGACTTATGCAATTTGTATATAATAAACATTAGTTTTGTTAATATGCGGCCACAAACACACTTTATCCACCAAATGGCTCTAAACATAAGTCCCCTTTCAGACACGTCAAGTCTTGCTTTCAAGTCTGCTCGTTCGTTGGCGAAGGAGGTGGGAAGAGTACAGATACCTCCGTACCGTCAATTCGTTTCAAGTTTTCTTGTCTCTTTTCATATTTTCGTTGCTTCCCATTTAAGAACCAAGGACTTGAATTCAATTAAAGTTGATGCGTGCAGAGAACGTTTAATACAGAGAAGCAGCAATTACGAATAGCCGTGTGAATTGTCAAACACTACCAAAATCGCTCTAGAAGCTCACCACTCGAATCGAAAATTGAGGGCGGCAAATTAACAGATCTGAGGGGAAAGTTAACAGAGCTGAGCGGAGATACAATTTTGTTAATTTCATGAAAAAAAATTCTAAAAAAAATCAACGGTAATTTTCAATGACTAGAAACTTGCACTTTAGTGTACTTCATTGAATGGGCTACAAAGCTGCATACCTGAAAATTTTCTAAATTTCAAATTAAAAATTTTGAAATCTTGATAACAATTTTTTGAAATTTTATTAATTTTTATGCAATTTGTGCAAGCTTTTAAACTTTTATTATTGTGGTTTCTGTTATAGATTGAATTCTATTTTAAAGGAAATTATTAAAAATAAATAAATAAACACAATTCGCAAACAATATCATTTTGAATTTCGTTGCTAATTAGTTTATCGCATCTGTGTGTACTACAAGCATCCATATGCGCATGCCTAATAGGAAGAAAGTTAGTTGCAGCTTTTTTCACAGATTATTCCACTGAAAATGATGTGAAAAAGCTGTAACTAACTTTAGTGTCAACTTTATTTTGACCATGAATAAGCCCCATTATTTACATGTAATACGAGTATTACAGTGAAAAATCATCATTCAACACATTGGTCCGTATGCACCTTTCACTTAAATTTATTCGAACAAATCGAGTTAAAGGTCTGAGATTTTAAGAAAGAGCAATTGCTTAGGTTATATACATATAGCACATTTTCTCGAAATAAATGTTCATAAAACTCAAACATAACTTTTCGAGAAAAACCACTTTGCAATTGATGCTTTTGTACGTTTTTGTCAATGTATCCATCTTTGAAGTGAATTTACTAGCAAGAAAACTGCGGTTTGTTGCATTGAAAGCAGCGTAGCAATCGTTAAAAAATAACAACTGATTTTTTCTTCGCTTTTAAATGCCGACAACAAATTACCAAAGAGTACGCATTTGTAGGCTTTTTTTTGTCAATGTGTCTATCTTTAAAGTGAATTTGGGAAAAAACTAAAGCACCTAGCAAACTGCGGTTTGTTGCATTGCAAATAGCGTAGCGTAAGAATCGTTAAAAAAAAACGATTTTTTCGACCCAAATGCCGACGGCAATTCACCAATGAGTTTGCATATTTGCATAGATTTCACATATTTATTAAATAACAAATCTACTTTTTGGAGTTAAAGCATTCCCTGGCATATATCTTCGAAAATAAATTTTCATTAATTTAACCAAGAATTTTCATCTTTTTTTTTATTAAATCAATGCCGCGAAAACGAAAATCCAAACCAAAGAACTTAACATTGATACAAATTAACAAAATTGTATCTCCGCTCAGCTCTGTTAACTTGCCGCTGAGATCTGTTAATTTGCCGCTCTCAATTTTCGATTCGAGTGGTGAGCTTCTATTGCGTTTTTGGTAGTGTTTGACAATTCACACGGCTATTCGTAATTGCTGCTTCTCTGTATTAACCCTGCAAAAATCGTGACTACTCCATGCATGCGTGTAAAGAGTACTCCAAAATTAACCACAATTCATATACAAAATATGGTCCAATTAACATTGCGATGTCCTAGGGCAGGACCATATACTCCATCCCTGCATTACATCAGAGTAGCACGAAACTACTGCAACATATTAACAATGGCATTGTTGTTATATTTTTTCGTTTGTACACGCTTTTGTTCTTCACTTCTCAAATGCTTTTTCGAAATTAATAAAAACCAAGACAAAAATTAAAAATTACATGTTGCCTCTGACGTCAGTCGAACCAGAACATGCTGGGAGCTAAGAACTAACAGCGATCATCTCTACACGTTCAGCTACAGCCAGACATGCAAATGTGTTTTCAAATGCTCAACTTCAATCACATTTCGTTAAAACACGAGCAGTTATCGGATAACAAACAATAAGCTGGCGCAGAGACACGAGTTGGTCCGGTACAGCATGACAGAGGAACACTTTTGTAAGTATTCCAATTTACCACAAATAGACTACATGGTCCAACGATTTTTGCAGGGAAACGTTCTCTGGTTATTGCTTATGTCTTAAGCTGCCTTTAAAATAAGCAATTTTTTGACAGCCACTTTGAGACAAGCGATTTTTCCAGAGCAATGTTGAATCGCCGGGAAAATCGCCTCATGTAAAGGCAGCTTAAAGTGTAAATAGTGATTCAAAAATCGCTTGCCTCAAAGTAGAGAGCAAGTCGACTTTTGCATGCGATTATCCTTTGTGAAAAAATCGCCTCATGTAAAGGCAGCTTTATTGTCAACTTGCATTTCAAAAACTGTTTATCGCCCTGTACTTCCGACAGTCCATTCCACTGATTTCCGTTAGTGCTTTCCAGAAAAATTCCAGCAAGTTTGACATTCTATTTTAAACTGACGTCCTCGATGATATTGACATTTCCATTTAATTCCCTCGCAGTGAAATTCTTTCTTCTTTTCTTAAAATAATTTTATGTTTTCTGTTAACATTTTTTGTGTGAGTTTATTAACTTTTCATTTATCATCAAACGGATAACGAGTAGGTGTAATATTTTTGGTGAATAATTTGCGCATAATCATAGAAATCTAAACAACGACGGCCGATTGCGTGATAGCGTGGAACATTTGCGAAAGTTTCTTACAATTAAATTAAGAAATATTTGTGTTAGCCGCACTGTTAAGTATGTCAAGTGTTGGCTAATTTCAAGCATATCAAATTGAATTACAGCTGCAGATACTCGTTAGCTGTTTTTATTGTGCCTTAAAAAACAATCGATAGCGAAAATTCTGTGCCTTATACATAGTACTAATTAATAAGACCAACCATAAATAGTGGGTTAATAAAGTTCTTCCGTGCAGGCGGCGGGCCAAATTCGTGTACGTGTACACTTATTCACATTAAAACCCCTCGACGAAAGGTAATACATAAAAATTATACATTTTTAGAAACCCAAAGCAGTGTATGGGGATAAAGATTGTGTAATTAATATGCAAATGGCCAACGATACTACAAAAAGGTGCGTGTGGCTGTCGCTGCTCCAGTAATAGCAACAACTGACTGAAGCGTTGTCGCCGGCGTCGACGCCGACTGATTACCATTGTTGGAAATCGTGTACGTTGGCGCAACAAGTCCAATTGTGGGTTGGTTGAATGTGTCTAGCAGCTAACGTGAACGTGAAAGGCGGATGATAGCAAACGACGGCGTCAACGAAGTTTACAACAACAAAAGCGACATTAGCGAATACAACGAACGACGCTGCGAAGCTAGAAATAACAAGTGCTTGTGCAGACCAAAGCAAGTCCAATTAGATAGCAATGCCGTTGAAATTTCTGAAAAAGTGTCGTCAATACAACGTGACTTCGAAGAGCCTGTTTGTCATCTCTGTGCATCATTTATTGGGTGAGTTTTTATTTTTGTGCACTGTACACATGTTTGTACATACATATATATATCTCGGTGGGGGTGTTAAAAGAAAAGTAATATGTAGGTAGTTGCCATAATTTGCTTCGAAAACACAAAAATTCTCAAATCTAGTGATTTGCACAACAATTTTGGGCTGCTGCGCCCAAACGCGTGGCTCGCATCAAAACATTTTTTATCACTTGTAGATAAGATTCAAAAAAAAAAAAAACAATTTATTAATAATTTCAGTCCGACAAAGGCTGTGCAAATAGCAGCCGCGATTTCCAGGGACAACTACAACACAAAACTATCACGTAGTCAATGCATAAAATTAGCTTCGGACTGGAACAGACCTTTTTAATACCGCCCACATCCTCACCAAAACTCGACCACCAATTTACTCATTTAGTGCAACAACACTCACTATAGAGCACATACTAACAGTATTTCCAAACTCGAAGATTAATAAAAGCATTAAAGACATCTGGATTATAAAAATAGAAACATCGAAGAAATAGAAAAATCATTCGAAATTCATCACCTCAATAATCAAATCTAACTAAAAGCGACATCAACAATGGCACTCAATGACCTAGACGTCCGGTGCTGACATTATACTTGGCAAATTTATTTTGCAAAATATGCTGATTAAATAAATAAATAAATAAATAAATACATAACTAAATAAATTTCGGTTTGAAATATGATATTTTTTTGCAAATTTCCGAGCTGAGTTGTCGAACACAAAATATATATATATAAAAATATATATAAAAAATAGTGAGGGTTATAATCCTTTTTCAAAAAATCCAAATTTCCCCTATTTTGAAACAGCTTTCAAGGGGTGTGTTTCGGGTGAAGGGGGAGCGGTAACTTTTCATAAAGCGCCGTCCATCCTCTTTTGTTTAGAGGGTTTGGGGGACACGCCCCATTCCCCTCTGCCCCTACCCAAAAACGTTGTACAAATAACTAAACATTCAATTGCTGATAAAATACACGTATGTACGTAAAATACTCGTAAAAATCATATAAAAATTTTTTGCCTTTTTTTTGACAAAAAGTGGCTTAAAAATTGACGTTCGATTGTGCGCTGCGTGATAAACGACTATTTGAAAATTCCAATTGCATGATAAACGCTCAAACGCCCCTTTGTAGTTAATCGACGCTGCGCAGTCAACGAACTTCAGTACTTCATGTTGTTGCATCAACTATATGTACGGTGACCATCCGTTCTGTTTTTTGCAGGACCGTACGGTTATTCAAAAGTCTGTTCAAAACAGAAAAACATCAAAATGTACTGATTTTTTCCCAGTGTCCTGCCTTTGTCCCGCATTTTATGCGATATTTTAAAATAAACAGCGGGAGTCCTTTACTTATCAACATAAAAAGAGTGTCGATAACTGATTGATAACTACATGAGGATGAGTTTGATTTTGAAGCTTCAACAAGTCAATGCCTTCAAAATTTTGTAAGGCCATAGACAATGGGTGACGACAAAATTAAGATCAGTATCAAAAATCCCAGTAACACTGCTCTAAAAATTTTGAGTTATAGCTTAAATCTAAGAAAGAAACGTTTTCCAAGCTAATTTTGGTTCGCTTAACACGTCAACAATACGCTATTATCTTTTCAACGAAGCGTTTTCGAGATTTTTTTTTTGTTTGTATTTTTCGGAGCTATTCGTCAATATCTCATGAAAAAATCATCCAATCAACGTAATGGCCCCACAGATGTGCCTTTTAAAAAAATATATAGCCTGTGCCGATCTCAATGAAAAGTGTTACAAGCGACCAAAGTCGAAAAAAGTTAAATTTTCAATCATTTGTCAAAATTTCACAGCTTTAGTTAATTATATTTTGAATAATTTTTATAATTCGATATAAAAGTGAAATCATAATAGTAAATTTTGAGCCTAAGCAGTAATGAAAATCGGATGAGAAATGTAAACGTTATGGCACATTCTGCACAAATTATATATTTATGTAAATGGAACACCAATACCTTTCGATCTATCATTCCCACGACAGCCTGTTCTACGTACCGGAATGACTCGGGTTTCACCCGACCAAGGGCTGTTGTTTCGGCGATCTAACCCCGTTTAGGTCGGCGAAGTATCTTAGAAGTTGTCCGCCCATAGGGCTACATTCACTACGTATTCTCCTACTCAGGGCTGGCATCGAGTCAAACCCTGGGCCAGAAACATACACCTGCTGTGTATGCCGATGACGATTACACCACAACTCCACCTCAGTCAAGTGTAATGCCTGCGAGGGGTGGAGTCACCTCAAGGTCTGCTCGGGACTACGGACACACAGACAGTGGACCACGTCGTACGTGGCCCCCTGTTGCTCAAACAGAGCAGCCTCCACGGCTAACCATAGTCCGCCCGAGCAGCCCCACACACTCACACAGCAGCCACACACAGTCACCACAACACAACAACATAATAACACCACAGACCATACCACAGCCACCACAGACCACATAACACACACAACGGCACCACCACCCACACGCCGCCGCCAACAACTCCTGGTTCCCCCTACAATCTGCACGGTATGTCAGACCAGGATATTCCGTAATGTGACATCAGTCAAGTGCAACACCTGCCTTGGCTGGTGCCATTTTAGGGCATGCTCAGGTCTGCGTACCACGCGAGATTGGACGGGGAACTTCGAGGGCCCGTGTTGCGCTGCTCGGTCGCAGGCTTCAATAGCGACGCCCCCCACCTCCACCACAGGGCGGCAATCACCTCAGCAGCACACACAGCCAACGGCGGCAAGAACATACACTTCACTTACACCTCACATCACGACACGTCTCCCGAACCACATGAAGCTCCTTCAATTCAACTGTAACGGGCTACAGAGCAAGATTGAGGAGATAACCGTCTTCATGTGTCGGCATGGTCCAAGAGACGAAGTTGCACAGCAATTCAACTTTGTTGAATTGCGCCGGGTACAACGTGCACCGTCGAGATCGCAAGCGAGATAATGGTGGTGGCTTAGCGTTCATCACGCACCACACCGTGCAGTATCCTCTTATCGAAGCAGACATCGACCGCAGGGATACCACCCTAGAATGTCAGGGCATCGCTATCCGGTCAGGCGATGTCGAGCTCGAAATATTTAACATATACATACCCCCTGTCACCTGCTGCCCGGCAGGATATCACCCTGATATAGGTGCGCTCCTCAGAGGTGAAAACCGTATGGTAGTAGGTGACTTTAATGCGCACCACGATCTTTGGCACTCAAGCCTGTCAAACGATCGTAGGGGAACAGACTTGGCTGAGCAGATAGACGATTCGACATTCTGCACAATGAACGACGACGCACCCACCAGGATTATGGGTAACTGCAGTAGCTCGCCAGACATCACAATAGTCAGCGCTGGTCTGATAAACAGCATAACGTGGCGACCTATGCTGACTCTAGCATCAGACCATCTACCCATAGTCATCTCGATTGATAAACCAACCGACTTTGCCTCCGCCAAACACCGGACCTATATCAACTTTTCTAAAGCTGATTGGAAAGGTTACGCGGAGTTTACCGAAAACACCTTCGCAGCGCTCCCCACACCAACCGTCGTCCATCTCGGTGAACGTAAGTTCCGCAGGGCTATCACTGCTGCTGCAGCTCGCTTCATACCGGCAGGATGTATATCGGACCCACGTCCAAACTTCCCTGCCGAAGCGGCTGTTCTAGCCGATGAGCGTGATAGCCTTCGTCAGGCCGATCCCGGAGATCCCCGTATCAGGGATCTCAACGCGGAGATTCGGCAACTTGTAAACGTACATAAGCGGAAGAAGTGGGAGGAGCATCTGAAGACTTGTAATTTCACCTCTGGTGTGAGCAAGCTTTGGTCAACCGTGAGGTCATTGTCTAATCCGACGAAGCACGACGACAGAGTCGAAATTTCCTTCAGCGACCATGCCTCGTCGGACCCGGAACGATGCGCGAGCTATTTTAGCCGGCAGTTCATACTGCATCCTCCGGTGGACAAAGCCAAGCGTCGAGTGACCAGAAGGCTGCACAAACTGCCAACAACTTGTGCCGCCCTTGCTTTCACTTGCGGTGAAGTTCAGGTGGCCATCGGGAAGGCGAAAGCCTCCAAAGCCATGGGTCCCGACGGAATATGCATGCTGATGCTGAAAAATTTGGGTCCTGCGGGGGTAGCGTACCTAACGGAGGTCCTCAACCTGTCAATGGCCACTCTCATCATCCCAGACATCTGGAAGGTGGGGAGAGTGGTCCCACTGCTCAAACCGGGGAAACCCGCCAACAAAGGAGATTCGTATCGTCCGATTACACTCCTTTCCCCGGTAGCGAAGACACTTGAGGCCTTGCTACTCCCGTACTTCACAAACCACCTGACCCCAGCGAAGCATCAGCATGGTTTCCGTAAAGTGCACAGTACAACAACAGCACTTAACGCCATAAACACTCAGATAACTCGTGGCCTTAACCGCAACCGTCCCTGTGAGAGAACGATTCTAGTAGCGTTGGACTTGTCAAAGGCGTTTGACACCGTCTGCCATTCCACGCTGCTAGAAGATATAGAGGCCTCCTCTCTCCCACAGAAGCTCAAACGGTGGTCGGCAAATTATCTGAGTGGTCGACATTCGTCGGTAACATTTAGAGACAAAACGAGTAAGCAGCGAAAAATAAAACAGGGGGTTCCTCAGGGTGGTGTCCTTTCCCCGCTACTGTTTAACTTTTATAGTTCAAAGCTCCCTCCACCACCAGAGGGAGTCTCGATTGTCTCCTATGCCGACGACTGCTCGATCATGGCGACTGGGAATGGAATTGATAACCTGTGTTTGAAAGTAAACGGCTATCTCTCCGAACTTTCTCGCTTCTTCACTGCAAAGTGTCTAGCCCTCTCCCCTACGAAATCCTCCGTGACCCTGTTCACAACCTGGACGAAGGAGGTCAGGCTACCGCTGGGGATTCACGTCGATGACACACCAATTCCGACGGTGAATAACCCCAAAATACTCGGAGTAACATTCGACAGCCTGCTCTCCTTCTCTGCGCACTCAACCGCTATTGTCAATAAAGTACAGAGCCGCAACAAGGTCCTCAAGTCGCTAGCCGGCAGTACTTGGGGCAAAGACAAAGAAACGTTGCTGGCAACATACAAGGCAATAGGCCGGCCGGTTTTGAACTACGCAGCGCCAGTGTGGTCGCCAGGGACTAGTAGGACGCAGTGGACGAAGCTACAGACGGGACAAAACACGGCACTTAGGACAGCGACGGGATGCCTCCTGATGTCGCCAGAACATCACTTGCACGGCGAGGCGCAAATGCTCCCAGTTAAGGAGCACAACATAATGCTCTGCAAGCAGTTCCTGATAGGGAGCCACAGAAGTGGCCACCCAAACAGACAGCTGCTTGCAGAGGAGCCCTCGCCTAGGCACGTCAGGAGGCATCTATATGAACTGACGGACGAAGTCCAGAGGTTCATTAAGCAACCTCTGGACCCGACAGCGTACAGACAGGCCCTGAACGGCATTCACAGGGACTCAGTCTCGAGTTATGTAGACTCTAGACCTGTGAATGCCGTTCTAGGCATACCACCCCCGGACATTGACGAGACAGAGCTTCATCTGCCTCGGGAGACACGCACTACACTTGCCCAACTTCGCTCCGGCTACTGCAGCAGGTTAAACTCCTACTTGAGTAG
>NW_023458645.1:125460-145487 GCF_013731165.1 Rhagoletis pomonella | reverse complement strand
CACGGTGTGGTGCGTGATGAACGCTAAGCCACCACCATTATCTCGCTCGCGATCTCGACGGTGCACGTTGTACCCGGCGCAATTCAACAGAGTTGAATTGCTGTGCAACTTCGTCTCTTGGACCGCAGCTATTAATATACCGTGCCGACACATGAAGACGGTTATCTCCTCAATCTTGCTCTGTAGCCCGTTACAGTTAAATTGGAGGAGCTTCATGTGGTTCGGGAGACGTGTCGTGATGTGGGGTGTGAGTGAGGTGTATGTTCTTGCCGCCGTTGGCTGTGTGTGCTGCTGAGGTGGTTGCCGCCCTGTGGTGGTGGTCGGGGGCGTCGCAATTGACGTCTGCGACCGAGCAGCACAGCACGGGCCCTCGAAATTCCCCGTCCAATCTCGCGTGGTGCGCAGACCTGAACATGCCCTAAAGTGGCACCAGCCAAGGCAGGTGTTGCACTTGACTGATGTCACATTACGGAATATTCTGGTCTGACATACCGTGCAGATTGTAGGGGGAACCAGGAGTTGTTGGCGGCGGCGTGTGGGTGGTGGTGCGGTTGTGTGAGTTATGTGGTCTGTGGTGGCTGTGGTACGGTCTGTGGTGTTGTTATGTTGTTGTGTAGTGGCGACTGTGTGTGGTTGCTGTGTGAGTGTGTGGGGCTGCACGGGCGGACTATCGTTTGCCGTGGAGGCTGCTCTGTTAGAGCAACAGGGGGCCACGTAAGACGTGGTCCACTGCCTGTGTGTCCGTAGTCCCGAGCAGACCCTGAGGTGACTCCACCCCTCGCAGGCATTACACTTGACTGAGGTGGAGTTGTGGTGTAATCGTTGTGGTGGTTCTTAGAGGGTTCTTTAGAAACATGTTCCTTGTATACTTGGTTTGGTTACTGCACTACTTGACCTTAAAAAAAGTTGCGCCTCTATAAAATAATAATTGGTTCCTTTTCCAGGCCACAGTTGGCACAAAACAACGCTTCTACATAATCGCCCAATCACCACAGGAAGAGTTGACCACACGCATCTTCTGGCAATGTGTTTGGGAAGCAGACGTCTACTTGATTGTGCAGCTGTCGGAAGGCTTAAACTATATGCCACCAAATAGCAATCAGCGGCTCGAGTTTGGACAAGTACGTGAGGCTATTATTTACTGTATTTTCTCTATTTACTTAAGCTAAACATTTCTGTGTTTCCCTACACGTACAATTTTTTAGTTCCAAGTGTATCAGGAATTCTCACAAACCACAGATCGTTGCATCACCAGCAAACTACGTCTATTTCACATACAATCGCGTCGTTATCGTTCCGTTTGGCATTTGAACTACACCAATTGGGGCGAACAGAATTGTCCGCGTGAGGTCAATCACTTTTTAGACTTTCTCGAGGAATTGAATTCAGTGCGTATGGCATCGATTAACGAAGTACCGCCTGGCCATAATACCAATCCGCCAGTGCTTATACATTGTTTGGAAGGTGGTGGACGTTCGGGCGTCACGTTGACCGCTGATTTGCTACTCTATACGCTGGATCATAATGAGGTGAGGCGTGCGTTGCTGTATTTATTCAAATTTTAGCATTAAATTCAATATACATTTCCTTTTCCTCCCTCTCTCTCGTCGCAGGATTTGGATATACCACGCGTTATTGGTCAATTACGTCATCAACGTGATAGCATCATACCGTCCTTAGCGCAGTATAAATTCATCTATAGTTTACTTATAACATATCTTAAGCGTACGCGTTTGATTTGAGCGCCAATTGCAATTCGCTGACTTCAAATCACTTCCCCCACTCTTGTGGCCATTATTACGAAATTTACGCAATTCTAAATTGCAATAGTTTTAAATTAAGAGCAAAGAAAACCGAAAAAAATAAAGCGTGTCGCAATTTACAACTAAACATGTTAAAGTTAAGAAACGATATTTATATTTTTACAAAACAAATGTAAGCAAAAAAAGAGAAAAAGAAAAACATAATTGAGACACAATGCAGTGAACGAACAACTAATAATATGCGATAAACTAGCAACTAAGTAGCATTGTATACAACCTATTTTATTACATACATACATACTTACATACATATTACATATATGGTGCTTCCATCTAATTAAAACAAGTGACGATGCCACTCGTTAAACTAAAATACATAACGTCCACACAAAGTTTGGTTAAAAATGGTCTGTTTTCAATGCAACAGTCGAGTTTTGCATTGAGGCATTTGAAAACTGCCATTAAAGGTTGAAAATTTAATAATCGGTTGTATTGAACTGATCTGTATTGTTATACATATTGTATTTTTTGAAGATTTGAAGACAAGTGTTAGGTATTTCATGCAACTTCCATATCGTTATGCATCAAAGTTTCAACTTATAAATTGCACACATACATATCTTGTTACTCTACACTCCATATCATTGAAAAACTTCAATTAGGCATTATTTTTAAATTGTTTATGAGCTTTTGAGAAGCTTACTGAACAACATATGTAAATCGCATGTATCATGTTTTTTTTCTTGTTACACTTTAAGGTTTTGAGCCTGCTATGTCTGATGTATTCTATGCATGTATGTATGTAGGTAGTGTTTAATATAAGTGCAAAAGTAAGTGCCTCCAGCTGCATTGGCAGCTCATTTAAGTAGACAACAAATTTATTATAATATGTATGCTATCTATAAAAAATATTTTTAATTTTTTTTTTTTTAATTTTGGCAGCATGGAGGATGATATTGTGACAGAAAAAATAATGACTTATTAGAACGAACGAAGCGTAGTATATCATTGTAGTCAGTCAGTTTTATTTGCACAAAAGCAATATTTTATTGCTTTTGTTGTAATTCATATATTATAAATTTATCATAAGAAAAATTAACAATAAATGATATCATTCATTAACAATGGAACGCTGTGTTTGAGTCTCCCACACTGTATAACGAAAAAATGCAATTTGATTTCATGCTTCCTTGACCGCAGTTTCCCGGGCTGATCTGGTGTTGGTCGGACAGTCCACCTTGCTTTGGAAAAGTCGTTGCTGTTGTTGTTTTAAGAGTGTTCTCTCAAACTGATTTGTGTTAATAGTCATCTTTTCCATGCAACTCTTCCTCTCTGTATCTCGAGTGCTTCTGGTCTGAGGTGGACATATGTACGTATACATATGTATGTATATATTCGTAAGATCTACGAAAATGCGATCACTGAATACGAATTCCTATAAACGCATGCATTCAAAGTACATACGTACATACATATATGCTACGTTCGTAGCTATTCGAATTCAGTGATAGTATTGTCGTAGCTTTCACGAAAAATTGGACTAAGATGGATTCAGTGATAGCCCTGACAGATGGGCGGCGTTATGTAGGTCATGATGGACAGGCGTCTGTAAGATCAAGATCTAGCTTGCTCTGCTGGGCAAGCTGACTGAATTGGCTGGCTAATTTATCCCCTCATGCGGCGTCCAATTGTATCGGTATATACATATATGTCTCGATTCACCGAAGCTAAGCGATTTCCTCTTCCAGATGATTTAGGCATGTAGGGGCTTGCCAGTGGGTATTTTGAGGTTCTTCCCGCTGCGGAGTTTATTGTTTAACGATGTAGCGTGTGCCTACAATGAGAGGAGGCTGTATACATTATCTCCGTCTTCAGACGCGCAAAGTCTCAAGGCCGAGGAAGAGACTGTGAGATGACTTTGGGATCCCCTTATCACATTCAACTAGTTGAAAGCCATTGAAATTGGTCAAAGTACGTCGGACCTCCATCTCAACAGCGGCGGAGTATTTTCTTATCAGGATCATTTGGGTTCCGTGCCACAGCGACGTGCGAAACTGCATGGTTGACAACGTGGAAAGAAAAGGTATCCTTGAAACGTTATCATCGGATAGCGAGCAGCCTTGGACACATCTGTCTACCTGCAGCGATCTCTGGGTGAAAACTAGGCCTAGAGAGGATTGCGGTGGTTAAAGGAGCTCCTTACGCTGGAAAAGCCTCCTGTAGCAACTGCCAGGAGAATGATAAGGTGGTATTACCTCAACGCATTATATTTATGTATTAGACTGTCTAGCCTACGCGTGGCTAAGGTTGAAACATTTTGGCTGGCACTTCCTGACTTACCTTGCTGAGCTCCGGGGCATTGAAATTAGCCGCATTGGTAATTTCGCAATCGGCTCGTGGCGTTTCGTCGGCTATGTAATTGTATCCGTGTACACAAAGAACAATCTCCTCAATGTCCAAGTGCATCCCTTATCTGGGACAACTACAATAACCTAACCTAACACCCCTCTCTCTTCAGTCCGCTTCCGTTTCATAAGCCTATTGTCATATCAGCCCGGTGTTAACAATTAAAGACTTATTGATCTAGCTGGTATTAAAGTGCCATTCCCAGCCTAAGAGGCCACCAAATAGGCTAGCTCTCGTTACACAGATGGGTCAAAGATTACCTGCCGCTTGGTGGTGGGCGTGTACTTCGGGTAACTCGGCGTCACCTTATCTTTACGTCTGGAAAATGATTAAAGTGTCTTCCAGGCGCAAGGTCAATACAAACATATGGCCGTGAACCAGAATAAAACAACCGTATTATCTGACATGCCGGCGATATTAATACCTAGAATATCTCTTGCCTGGGCATCCGGTCATAGGAACATCTAAGGTAAGAAGTAAGCTGATAAATCAGCGGTAACATTGCGATGCCGCTTTAGAATAATTCAGAGAGAAAATAATTTGAATTTTCTTAAATAGTTTAGGTGCTCATATAAAAAGAGAGATCTACGTATAACTTGATTATAACTCCAACCGCCGCCAGCCGGAGTCAACTTGGTGAGATATGCTGATGATTTTATGATCGTGGCAACCGACCAAAACATCCAGAGACTCTGCGATAAAATTACTGACCATTCCTCCGATTTTCGAAATCTCAGCCACAAAAATCCACCGTCACACTCTTCACCACTTAGGTCAAGGAGATTAGGCTTAAAAGGCACCTTCACCACCTGTAATAAATTATGAGACAGGAACAAAATCGTCAAGTCCATGCTCACAAAGTATAAAGCCAGATCAGCCAGTCGTCGATGGCAAGCTACGCAGCAAGAACGAGCGAAACGCAGTGAAGAAATTTACGAACCTGCCAGAACGCAACTCTACATGCAGCTAAAGGCTCATGTCATCCGAGCATCATCTTCACGAAGAAAGACAATGTTGGCGGTAAAAGAGCACAACACTCCTCGCGGGAGACCACCGTAAAAAACTACCCCAACTTCGAAATGATACGCTCCCATCGACACGTGGGACGGCATTTGTATGACTGAAGAACAGACAACGTGGAGCATCCCTTCGACAAAGAGTGATATACAACGGAACTCGAAAACCTACAAAAAGATGTCAGGACTTATCTTAGCGCACGTAATGGCGACGCCGAACTGCTGAGGGAAACCAGATGCACCCTAGCATAACTCCCTTACGGTCGGTGGCAAAGGCACGAATCGTGACAATCGTGAACGAGCAACTCGTTATGTAAAGATGCATATTTCGGATTACTGTTTGTCTCGTAATTCGGTATAATGGCTGGTATCAAGAATGGTAGAATACATTTTCTGCATGGCGGGCTGGTGTAGTAACTAATCGTACTCATTCGTTTGAACGACCTTCCGACCACAACGAAACGACTAACGTAATTTGTGTACATACAATTGCCGATTCGTTCACGTCTGTCACGATTCGAGCGTAGTCACCTGCCCAAGAGGCGGGCAAGGTGCACATAACACCCAACACGTTTTCGCATGCATCTCCAACCGCCGGACGACCATGGCGCAACAACAGCAGCGTGACTATAACATAAAAATGGCGCTCACATCAAACAATTCGCCCGTCCTTTATCTGATTTTAGATTACCTCCGAATAAATAAAAATACAATCTTTACATTTATCATATTTGTATATTGATTGTTTTTATAGATTTATTCAATATTATAATTAAATAGCGAGAGCAATTATAAGAGATTAACTTACTTAAGGCTACTACAAACGAAATATTAGAAATAGAGAGAGCGCGCGCGATTTGCAAAATATTACATACATACATTTATGTCTTTTTCATTCTTTTACTAAAACTATTAAATAGATTTTGAAAATAAAATAAAATCAATTGAATTATTCTAAAAGAATTTAACTTGAAAATGACTATAATGCATAAACCTTGATTTAATTAAAAGAAAATATTTTATCTGTGCATATGTATACATTATTATAAGTAGATTAAAAACAAATTAATAACCTTAGTGCAGAAGTTCGAATTCGAACCTTTAAAATATATATACATATGTATGTAAGCAATTAATGCATACAAAAGTTAAACAATTATTATTTTGTATGTAGTAGCTGAAGGCAAAATATGCGTGTAAAGCAAATGCTGCTAATGCTAATAAATTACATACATACATAAATAGGTATGTACGAACGTTCATTCCATAAATATACATATAAGTTCGCATGTGTAGGACAACACAATATGTATCTTAAATTCAATTTTACATATCCTGTTTTGTTTTTATTTGTTTTGGTTTTGCTTTTTAAAGATTCATAAATATGTAAAATATAGATTCATGCTAATATCTGAGTCATGATTTAGGGGTTTTCAACATTATCATATAGATTATCTATAATAGATATGGTATTTATTTAATTTTATTTTTTTTTTTAATTTACTTTTACGCTCTGATTTCTTCTTTAATGTGCGACATTTAACTAACCGAACAATAAATTCATTATATTTAAATATTTACAAATATGAATTTGTTCGATTGAAAATGTGAATAAACTTTTAGAACGCTTTTAAGCACTTACATACATACATATAAATTGAACGACAAAATTAATTTTGATTTCTTTTTTTTTTAAAGCTTACATTTTAAAATGATTTTTTTAAAATAATTTATGCGCATAAAATGAATGTAAAGTTAGGGGGAAAAGTGTGGCCCGTGGACGAAACCATGCTTTTTATATGCACATTTGAGTGCATCACTCTCCATACAAAAAAAAAAAAAAAAAAAAACGGTATTATTTTCCCATTGGAATTATACAATTTATAAAATTTTAGATTTTTGCATTAATATTTGAGAGAAACATTAAAATTTACGTGAGCGGGACCGATTCGAAAATATCTGCACCCAAAAAGACAAAACTCTTGTCTTAGAAGCTCTATGCTCTTTTTCGTACGACTAATTGAAAGATCTCTTACCGAGGAGGTCTTAGCGTTATTTGGTTGTATTTTAGCGGTAAGTTTTTTAAAAAATTAACTAATTAAAAAAGTATAAAAATTTTTCTTTCAAAAGCAATAAAAACTAAAAATAAAACCAAATTACATTAAAAAGAAAAGATAAGTAAACTAAGAAATGCATCAAATAAATAAATTTAACAAGGAACAAATAACTAAAATACGTTTCTGTAAACTAAATGAAACTCATATTTTACAAATATTTTTCTTTTTAAAACAATAAAATCTTAAAAAAAAAAAAAATAAAAAATGAATGAATGAGTTAAGTAAAAAAAATATTTTTTTTTTTAATTTGGAAGCAATAAAATCTAAAAATTATAGATTTTAATAAAAAAAGGAAAATTAAAATAATAAAAACTACATAAAAGAAGTTAATAAAATTTTTAAGAAATTAAAGACATATCTTTTTATAAATAATTTTACTTAAAACAATAAAATCTAAAAATTTAAAGCCAAATCACCTAAAAGAGAAAAAATTAAAAGACCAAAAATTAAACGTAATATGTAAAAACATATTAAAAGAAAATTAAATTAAATTAATAAAAAAATTAATTGAGAAAGAAAAAAAATACTAAAATAAGTTTCCAAAAATTAAATTAAAGAAATATATATTTTTTATTTAAAAAATTTAATCCAAAATTGAAGACAAAAATTCTTTTCAATTAACATTTTTTGGAAAAAGCGTTTTTCATACACTTTTTTTTGTTTGATATCCGAATTAATTTTAGGAAAAAAAAATTATGGAGAAAAAATAATTTTTTGGGGAAATTATGTTTACCGAAACTCTGGCCATACGAAACGATTGGTTTTTTTAGAGAAATCATTGATATCAGAATTAATTAAATTTATTTATCAGTATTAATGGAATTTATTTTAGAGAAAAAGAGGGCAAAAATTTGTTTTCAATTAATATTTTATGGAAAAAGTTTTTTACATACACTTTTTTTTGTTTGATATCAGAATTTTATTACTTACCAAGAATAAAAATTTACATACAATGCAACTCATGATTTTTTCTGTAAGCTTATGGTTCTGAGAGGGTTAAAATAAAACAAAAGTGGAGAGAGATTCACATTTGGATTCTGACAACGGGCGAAAGTGGATCGATCGGTGGTTTTTATTCTTTAATCGGCTTTTAACCCACGTTTTTTTTTATCTGTGACTCTTTTTAAGTTCTGTATAATTTATATTTGAGTGGGCTTTATTTGTGAGGCAGTGCTCTGTTACTGGCGACTGCTACAGGGCTATGATAAACGACTTCGTCGGAATTGGATGAACGGGGATTGGTGAATATGTAGTTTCAACAAGACGGTGCAGCCGCACACATAACACGGGCCACAATGGATATTGTGAAGTAAAAATTAATCGATGGTCAACCAACAGACAAAATCAATTTGATTTATTGGCAACAGAGGATCCAGTATTAACCCCGTGATTATAATACCAAAAACAGAGATGCTAGCGTAAACAGAAGAATGACCAAAATCAAGTATAGTTGGGTAACCAATAGGACCAATCCGTCACATGGCAGAAGCAGCAGGGCAGTAGAGGGGTCCCGTGCCAGACGAGATGGAGTAGAAGCGAAATCGCTTTTAGGCAAACCGGAATACACAAGAAACAGGGTAACAGGAATGGAAAAAATCCTAAGTGATCTTTTCAAAATTACTCAAAGTCTCTGCATTGACGAACAGAGTAGTAAACCGCTCTAACTAGCTTAAGATTTAGACAAACAAATACTGATTTTTCGGCAATAAGCGGCACTGTAGTGCAGAAACAAAATTTAGCCCAGCAAGACCTGGAAACCCCCACACTAATTTGTTAAAAAGAAAACCTAGAACTAATGCTCAAATGCGGTCCTAAGTTCCCATTCCTACCAGAAAGGCATTGTCTACCAATAGGAAAGACTCTTGCCTGAACTCATCAAAATTATGCAAAAGACTTTTGCTTTGGCTCGGTCCTTGACATATAAGAGAAAAATGGAACAGACGCAAGAGGCTATAACTCAGCTTACAGGCGCTATAAACTTCCGCTTTTGTGACAGCAATCGCACCTATAACATCAGCATCAGCTGCTACTTTAACCTCAGTTTCTGCTCTTCGAGTAATTACATATCAATTACTCCTTCAAACTTTGTGCCCCCCGCCACGAGAACAAAACGATAATGAGAACACCAGTGCCCAACTCCAAAATGACGAAGAGTTATTGGATAGGGAAATTGGCCTTCTAGCCAAGCGCGCAAAGGTGCTACAGCTCAAGCGATTGGTGGTTGCATTGGAACAAGGCCCAGTCCCAGTTTCTCAGAGTAAAGTTAACTTTTCAGACGTGGAAAACTCTGTGGGATAATAATTACCCTGCTGCAAAATGGGTAGCAGACTTTGAAGATGTAATGCTTTCTATCAATGCCAATGATATCGACAAATACCGATGCGCTTGCAGACTCATCAAAGATACGGCAAAAATGTACTTACATACGTACCATACGCGTTTCCACATGAGATGAACTGTTCGCGACGCTGCTGAGCGGTTTGATCCAGCAACTCAGCTAGTTCGAATTGTACGAACACCTTCGTCTACGTGTCAAGAAAAAGGAAGAATAATTTGATGAAAAGGTACATTCTAGAGATGACCGAGTGGGCCCAACGAGGAAGCGTTAGAAAAGTCGAGTTAACTAGTGCGATTATAGCGGGCACAGCGTTATGCAGACAAACAAGATTTAAGAACCTGGGGCACGAGCTGACCTCTTTATCTCAAAGAAATTACAAAATAGAATAATTCTATGCCAGTATTAACCACCAATTATCCCTAATCATTAATAAAATAAAAGGGGTATCCATAAGAAGGCTTACTGCTGAATTATCCAGGATGCTAGTCATCCAAAAACCACAAAACCTATCTGAGGCGTATGCCTCTTGTCGAGAAATTCAGAATTTTAACTTAAGAAACTTCTTTATTTTCACTAGAAACCTCGGAACCGAAACCAAATACCTAACGAAAGATACCCAGTCGAAGCAAAAGCAAATACAGCAACCAAGAGTACTAAACCCTGGAAAAAAAAAACAGATTTATGTTGGTTCACCTAGGCCAACATAACCTAAACTTCCGGTTACGATCGACGTAGACACATCACTCCACTCGCGGAGGCTTAATTATATGAACAGGTAAGATAACTCTGTAATACAACCATCCAACAGTTCATCTGATATTCCTAAAAAAAATAACAGAAACTTTTCAATATAGGAACCCAGAGCGAAGTCGCCGATGAAGACCGAGAAAGTGGGGAGTCAATTTTTTATCGACGAAGCGTTTTGAGTGGAGCGCCCATTACACACTCAATAGTTACCAAGCCCCAGAGACACATTCCAGTTACTCAACAGTTTACAATCGATTTTTCGGTGCGGGACGAATCATCAACTGTGTGATAAATTTTTCGTTGCAGGAAGCTTCCCAAAGCCATACCTGCACGCCCTCCACTCAATATTTAACGAAAAAGTAAATAAAACATTTTTTAAACATGTTCCGAACAAACCGAAAATCGTAAAACGCTAAAATACATACGTATCATCGGAAACGCAAACAATATATCTAAAGAAAAAACTTAAAATAAATTAAGCAAGCCATATAAGTGGTATCATACATATTTCCGACGTGAGCAGTATACCTGCGGCACTAAGCAGAAACTCCTTGCCCCTTAACAAAACATCCTAGGCCTCCACCCTAGTACCGCTAAACGCAGCAAGCAGAGCAATCAGCCGGAGGGAATAAACAGGGAGGCACAGTCAACTCAAAGGTCAAAGCGTAGCAAAAGTGGTACAAAAAAAAATAAGGACGCCAAAGTGAGTGCCCAATATTTCGATATTAAATACATACATAAGTACATATGTACTTATCAGAACTTAAGAGGGTTCATTCTAAAGTCGGCTATAGAGACGTATGATGTTGTGAACGGCAAACCCCACTCGAGTACTTTGATGCTGAAATCAAAGCCATTGCTGTATTAATGGTCCCAATAAACTCGGTAAGACGTTTCATCCGGAAAAACAGTGACAATTTTTCACGCCCCACAACTACTATTAAAATAGGCTTTATTGGCAAATACATCCCTAACTCTATTGTAATAGACTATGTAAAATTAAAAGTTGACTTTTTTATTCCACCTCTTCGGTAGTGTCTTAACTGTAGCCGCCTAGGAAATACGCAATTTTCGTGTAAGTCGAAGAAAAGGTGCATTAAATGCGGTAGGACTAACTGTAAAAGGGGAAAATAAAAGAAAGACTGTTTCTGGGGAAAAGAAAAAGTGTAAGGCATGGGAAAAGGGACAGGAAATCAATTACGTAAAAGCAATGAAAAAATCTCCCGACGGGTGACGATAGACATTTTTTTTCGGACAGGGAAAATCAGTTTCAGGCAGTGGCTGTATAACGGATTCCCACCACGTCCAAATGAGACTATGCACGAAATAAGGATGTGAGTGTTAACAAAAAACTAACTAAATATAACTAGGCATGGTATTGCAGCAAAAAAGCTACGCTCGAAAAAGTGGAACCAAAGCGGCACCTAGTCAAGGAAGTGAGGGAAAGCAAATTCAGTAAAGATAAAAGAAGTGTGTTTGTTTATTGGTAATTCGAACCGGATATGAAATAGAGTAAATGCAAAAACTAAAACAAAAATTCAAGCTAGTAGCCCCTTTATTACCAGAGGAACATCTTACTTCCAATTTGGCAAAGTATCACACAAATGCGGATTTGATCAAAGATAATGCTGGATTGGATCATTTGGCTAGCGCTTTGGACTTGTTTCTTCACATGCTTCCCTCAACCAAGTTCTCTAAGGGTAGAGTACGAACGATCATATTGCGTTTCCAAAGTGGCTCCGGTTTGGGTGATATTACCTATCTCAAACGATTGATCGGAAGGATAAATTAGAAGAAGCAACACTCTGGATATTTGTGTCAACGGCAGGGGATGAAATCCCCTAGATGCTAGGGAAGAAAGCCAAGGATGAGGTCATATCAAAAGAACACTCTTACTTTCCATATCCTTCTGGAATGATGCCAAGTGAAAGAAGTCCGTTTGCTGCAGGGAGTGTTCCTCGTTTGTAGCCTGTGGGAAGCAGCTGTTAAATCCGCAAAACATCTGTTAATCAGAAGTTTGGCGAACGCAGGACCAAAATATACCCGACAAGGAATCGTCTGACGTCTACCTTGTTATAATGTTGATGGGTCTGTATCGTTATGCGATGACGCATGATAAGCACAAAGATACAGTAGCTAACAGAGTCAGTTCTTTAGTAGCCTCTTTATTACCAGAAGAACATCTTACTTCCGATTTGGCAACGTATCACACCAATGCGGATTTGATCAAAGATAATGCTGGATTGGATCATTTGTTCATACTTATGAACATCAATACTCATATCTATACCAGCGGGTGTAAATAAACACCCGCATAGATAGTTAATATGTACATACATATGCATGCAGGAAAAATGCATATGCATGCGCGATAACATGCATATGTACTTACATATAAACATGCTGATATGAGTATTGTTGTTTATTTAGGTTTTAGGTTTAAGTTATACGTACATATGTACATTTCAATGTATACAATAGTTTAGGATAAGAATTTACTATAAATAAAGGCGCTTCAGGAAACTGAGGCGAGTGCTACCTGAGTGCCATAAGTGTCCGTATCTCTTCTTTGTACATTGGTGACCCCTAGTCCGAAGTAGTTGCGCGTGTTAAAATTAAAAAAGAAAAAGAAAATAAATTAAATTATATTTTCGTGAGTGAAAAAAACCACATCTTAAAAATGGATCAACAGTTCCAGACAGCTGAGGAGATACAGAAGATGCACTTCAAGGCAATGACAGTTGACTTGAATGAAGGCAACGAAGGGATTTCGAAGCTCAGAGACAGCCTGGATGAGTTGTGGAACTCATTCAGCAGCGGCCATCAGGAGCTTTTAAAGGACCCCAGCGCCAAAAAAACGCTTATTTTAAAGACAGCGTCGCTGGAAAAGTAAGTACACTCTACACAACAGCGTACGGAAGGGTAAGTGAACTCATTAATAAATTAAACAATTCCTCTAATACAAAAGAAGAAAGCTTGAGACCTGGCTTAGTCCGCAGGCTGAAATTTCTGCAAATTGATTTAGAAAAGAAAATTGAAACCTGCAAACTGAGCGAAACCACTTTAGAAAGTACTGAAAAAACCCTTCATAGAACGAAAAATGTCGTGTTAGAATATCTGGATCAGTTTGCAGAAAACGAACTCATCTGCAAATTCTATGAATTGAACGACAATTTCGATGAATTAGCTGTAATAAGCAATGTGTACAAGCCCTAAGTTATACACTCATTGTATGTAGTCTGAATAGGCCTTAAGTATTACACAGTTGTATTATATTACAAGAAATTACTAATACATCAACTATAAGTAGGTTTATGAATTATGTTACATCAAAGATATTAACACAGCTGTATTATACTACAAGAAATTATTAACACATCAACTATAAGTAGGTTTATGAATTATGTTACATCAAAGATATTAACACAGTTGTATTATATTACAAGAAATTATTAAAACAGCAACTATAAGTCGGTTTGTGATATGAAAAGATAATCTCACTCACTTCCGGCTAGCATAGAGACCTGAAAACATCAATAAACTTTAGCACGCTGAAACTACGGAATTTGATTGACTTATCACTTGGTGTCAGAACCGGACCTCGATTATCACTATGGCTGAGAATAGGCTGCCGCCCGAGCTGGATTGCAGCAATCTGCCAAAGGACTGGCCAACATGGAGGAGCACATTTTGCATGTACATGCATGCGAACGGGAAACTGAAAGAAAGCGAGGATGTGAAAATTGCGACAATCTTGTGGCTGGTGGGACCGAAGGCAGTTGAAATATACAACACCCTGTTCCCAAATGATGGGTCAACAGAGCAGGTGCTAGGTATGGATATATCCGCGGATACTGACCGTGAGGGTACTGGCGGTGAGAGTGCACGTTCACTAGCGCATGTGCTCAACGCCTTCGACGAGTACTGCATTCCAAAAAAGAACGTGGCTATGGAATCGTTTAAATACAACACGATCACCCAAAAGGAAAAACAACCGTTTTCTGAGTTCGAAACAGAGTTGCGTACCCAAATTCGCTACTGCGAATTCAACTGTGGGTGTGGTAAACCCTATAATGACCGCACGTTACGGGACCGAATCATTCTGGGTATATACGACAAAACACTGCAGCTGAAATTGCTTGACGGAAAGGATGAGCCGCTGTCTCAAATAATTCAAAAATGCAAGGTGTACGAAGCGGCAAATGCCAACAAAACCATTTTGGACCAAGGAACTCCAAGATCCGTCAATGCAGTCACTCGTTTTTGCTACAACTGTGGGCAACAATTTTCGCTCGGACATCTAAATGTGTGCAAAGCCAAAGACGTAGTATGCAGAGGCTGTGACAAAAGGGGCCATTTTGTTAAAATGTGTCGTGGTAAAAAAAGCCGGTAAGCATCACAATTCCCGGATAAGAAGACATCAAGCAGCGGACAGCAGACATCAAGCAGCGGACAGAAGATAAACCCAGGATCGTACAACAAACAACATGGACAGGTGCACTCAGTGGGAGATTATTATAACTGGAACGAACAAGGTAAACCTAACTGTCAAATAGAATCAATAAGTGGATTGGTAAATTATACTCATATTTATAGAATAAATACGAATAATAACGGACTAGTAAGAAGCAAGTGGACTAAGAAATACTACATACAGAATATCCCGATTACATTTAAAATAGACTCCGGATCCGATGTGAATTGCATTCCTATCAATTACCTTTCTAAACTTAAAATTAAAGTTAACAATAAATTTGATGACTATCCAATATACGATTACAGTGGCAATAAAATTAACATTATTGGTACAGTAATACTGAATTGCGTTGATCCTGATTTGAATACAGAACAAAAGGCAGAATTTGTCGTTGTGGACGACACACATGTTCCAATTCTAGGGTTAGAAACTAGTGTAAACTTTCAGATAATAAAACGTATCGATATTAATACAATAAATGTTAGAATGACACCGTTACCAAAAGATAGGGATGACTTCATCAAGCAAAACATTACTGTCTTTAGTGGTTTAGGTAAATTTCCTGGGACTGTTTCAATAGCATTGAAAGATGGGGCCACTCCTTGTTTGCACTATAAAAAGAGAATTCCATTGAGTTTGTTAGAGCGTTTCAGATGTAAGATTGAAGAGATGGTGGGCAATAAAGTTATATCGCCCGTCAACTATCCTACGGACTGGGTGCATAGTGTACAGCTGGTGGAAAAGAAAAACGATATTCGAGCTGCCTGGATCCAAAACCATTAAATAAGTGCATAAAACGTGAACATTTTCTGATTCCGACCTTCGACGACGTTACCAGTCAATTAGCTAACAAGTGTATATTTACTGTTCTCTATCTTAGCAGTGGGTTTTGGCAAATGGAATTGGACGAGCCAAGTTCGAACTTAACGACATTTATGACACCGTTTGGCCGTTATAAATTCAATCGCGTGCCCTTTGGGTTAAATTGCGCACCCGAAATGTTTAAAAGAGAAATGGTCAAACATTTCGGCGATATTCCAGGGGTCATAATTTATTTTGATGACATGGCCATTGTGGCAGAGGACTTAGAACGGCATGACGAGACGCTCGCAAAAGTTATTGCACGAGCAGTTGAAAAAGGCATAAAATTCAATCCAGATAAAATTCAATATCGCCAAACGGAAATGAAATTCATGGGCCGTATAGTTTCAAAAGGTTTCGACAAAGTTACGTGAATTAACACATAACGATGTCCGGTTTCAGTGGACTGAAGCTCATGAATATGAGTTCAGTATTATTACATCTGGGCCTGTGTTAGCTATATACGACAAGAAAAAGCCTATGTAAGGATAAATAAGAATCAGGCTTCAAGTGCTCAATATGCACAGTGGCAAACGTTCAAAGAACTATTTGAACATCTGGTAGTCTCCAAGAATATTTCAGACACATATAAAATGTGGATTTTAAAAACGAAGCTTAAAGGTTCAGCAGCAAGTTGCATTGCAAATTTGCAATCAACTTCAACAAATTTCAATGTGGCCCGGAATCTTTTAAACGAAAGATTTACGAATAAAAGATTGCTGGCAAATACATATTTTAAAAATATCTTAGAAACACCAGTGGTGACTGGGACTGCTTTCAGCATACGATCGTTTCAGGAAAAGCTTTCTGAAAGTGCACAAGCTTTAGGAACTCTCGGCTTGTCCAATGAAGAAATGTTACAAGCACTATTGTGTTATATACTTGTACAAAAATTGGACAATAATCTAAGATTAAGATATGAGAATTCATTGACGAATTCTAAGGAAATACCAGACCTTGATTCACTACAAAAATTTCTGAATCACGAACGAAATGCCTTGGAAGCAGCACAAAGTTCAGTGTTGTCATCTAAACCGCAAAAAGTACTTAAAAGGTGCACAATGGGATGCAACCCTTCCCACCCAATTTTTTATTGTCAGAAATCTAATATATATATATATATTTAGAATTTAATACCCAAGGAAGATGGGACAAAGTAATTTTAAATAAATTATGCAGCAAGTTTTTAAGGCCTGGGCACAGTGTTAAAGAATGTAAGAATAATAATTGTAGAGCATGTGATGGTATTCATTATTATATGCTTCACAAAGAAAACGAAAAGCAGCCAAAAGCAACAGTGTGATTGTGAAATCAAAGCAGGAGCATACCAAAAATAAATATCGCTTCCAAAACAGCGTCCTAGGATGGCATATATATCGATCAGTCAATAAAGAATCAAATTTAGTTCATTGTGGCGTCGTTACTCATACACGAAAATTCATAAATGACCAGTTAAGGAAATTTTGGGAAATCGAAGCCATCGAAAATAAGATGGTTGGTCAAACCATTGAGAAAAGAAAATGTGAGGAACACTTTGAAATCGATGCAGATGGTAAGTTTATAGTAGGCCTTCCATTGAAAGCAGAAGACGTAGACATAGGAGATTCATCTTTGCATCCAAAAAGACGATTGTTTCTCTTTAGAAATACGTTTAAAAGGTAATAATGAAATAAAAACTCAGTACAAACCAATTATGAACGAGTACAAAAACCTAGGACATATGGTAGAAATAAAAAATGTAAGTAAATTAGACACAAGATATTATTTACCACACCATTGTGTTCTAAAGCCAGATAGCAGCACAACCAAACTAAGGGTAGTGTTTGACGCTTCATGTAGAACAAATAAAAATATCTCTCTAAATTCAATTATGCAAGTTAACAGTAGCCTTTGCCTTCCAATTAAATGAAAATTATAAACAAATTTCCAATAATGCAGTTGGTCATATTGTTGGTTTGACTCATATGATGAAATCTAATTAAACAATGGAAAAGTACTGATTTAATTGAAGATGTAATTGATATCCTTTTCCAGCAACCAACTGAGTAAACAATGGCTTAATGAAAGTTGCAACTGAAAAACAACTGCAGCTGAATAAATACTGAAACTTAATATGTATGTTCAATAATAAAATTCCAAAAGAACAATTTGAAGTTACAACTAAGAAATCTTGTAAACATAATTTTAAGATATAAATAAGATTCTTTTGTAATAAAGATCAGTTTGGTATCAGTCTTACAACAAGACGTACGTACTTAAATAAGTACCCTCACCGGAGGAGAAAAAAAAAATAAAAAACTTTTAAACAAATATTCTCACCGTAGGAGAAAAACGATTTAAACTTTAAATAAATATCCTCATTGAAAGAGGAAGTGCTTAACAAAAAGACAGTTATGATAAAAGATTAACAGCCAAGTGGCAGTGGCGATTAATAAATAACTAAACATCAGTGTCAAGAACAACAACACAGTGGCAGCAGAGTCAGTTTGGAATATAACTACATTGGGAATAAGTACAGGAAGTCGATAACAACAGTAACAGCAACAAGGAGCTGAAGCAGCAAAAATTAATGTAAGAATTATTTAATTTTATACTATTTTATTTTAAAAAATTTGTAAAATGACTTAGACTATGACGAAATAGATAGAATTGTGGAAAAATTGGAAATAGAAAAGAATTCTGATGAATTCAAGGAAAAGGTTTTTAGAGAAAGGGATCTTTTTGATGAACGTAGTGACGAGGGAAGAATAAAGTGTATGGAAGCTGTATTTAAGTATATAGGAAAGGATAAGAAAGCCACACTAGCTGCTTATTATAATAAAGAGACATTAGAATCGGAAACGGTAGCAATGATTCGGATTGCCCAAAAAAAGGAATGGTAAATTTTAAAATGGGACAAAATCAAAGTGGTCCAAAATATGAAAAATTGAATTGAATGAAAAGTGTGCTTATAAAAAAAGGTGTCGTTAATTAGTGAAGTGTTTAAATATAAATCTGGACGGGGAAAAGAAGCTTCTCAAATATGATATTGAGGCTGTAGTAGCAAGATTAATTGCGGCAACGAATGCATCACTCAGACTAGGGGTGTCTGAATTGCGAAGGCAAATTGAGGGTTTAACAAAATCAGTAACCATAACTGATTACAGACCAGAAGTGTTCGACTCTCAAATTAACTGTGATGAATCACTGGAGGTTATAAAGTCCTTACCAGAATTTTCTGGTAAGCAAAATAAATATGTTAGCTGGAGGGAATCAGCTAATAATGCCATGAGTTTATATGTGAGAGGCAGCCGCAGGTATTTTGCTGCACTAACGATTTTACGAAACAGGATTACCCAGGATGCGAATGATTTATTATCAAACCATGGGACAGTTCTAAATATTGACGCCATTTTAGCGCGACTAGATTTCGCTTATGCTGACAAAAGGCCGGCTCATATTATTGAGCAAGAGATGAGCATTTTGCGCCAAGGTAGTAATACTATTATTGAGTATTACAATAAGCTTAACGAAATATTAACCCTACTTATGAATAAGACGATTATGACATACGGATCAGACAGTGTAGTGACTAAAGAGTTAAATGCAAAAAATTGGCGCGACGCTTTACGTATATTCATTACGGGACTAAACGGTAATTTATCAAATATTTTATTTTCCCTTTCACCAAGTGATTTACCGAACGCTCTTGCAAAAGCACAGGAATTGGAATCGAACTATATGCGAGCAACCTTCGCACTACAATTTGGGAAAACATGTAGTGTAAACACAATGTAATATAACAAAGTGTATAGATGTATAGAAAATAGATGTGTAGAAATAAGTGGTATGTAATCTAAGAATACCAACCTGGCAATACTGTGGACAAATAAAAGACATTAGATAGAGAATTTGCTACCGCGTCAGGTGTGGAAAACGAGCTCCCGGTAAAATACACATCTTTGTAAAAGTTAATTGTTAAAAATGGAGAAACAGCAAATTATTGAAGACATTAGATTGAGAATTTGTAACAAACACAAAATTTTCCAAGTGCCAATAATAACAAATATAACAATTTTAACAATCATTTGCGGTTTGCACAAAGTCAACCACAAAGAAATAATATTCAGAAGATAACTTCACAGCGTGATCAGGTTCGACCACCACCAATGGATGTTGATCGAAGCATTCAGAACCAAAATCGGCAGCAACAAAAGCCAGGGAATATTCAAGGTAATTATCGAAATAATTACATAACTCACAATCAGAACTATTTAGCTGAGAAAAGACCAAATGCCAGTGCTCAGTTAAGTGTTCAACCAC
>NW_023458645.1:115572-125450 GCF_013731165.1 Rhagoletis pomonella | reverse complement strand
TCATGTCGTTCGCCAGCGGAAAGAAAATAAGCGGAAAGGACAGTGGAAAGATGGGAAGAAGTGAAGAAGCTGCCATGCGAGGCATGTGATGCTGACCATCCGGTCTGGGAATGTCCGGAATTTAGTAACTTAAATGCAACTGGTAGGAAAGATTTCGTGGAAAGACGGCGCTTATGGCCGAATTGTTTAAAGCGTGGACATAATGCAGACAACTGCTATTTGGGGCCTTGCATCCGTTGTCCTGGCAGGCCAAGGCATACCAGCTTCGTATGTCCAAGGCTGATAAAAGAGGAAAGAGTCTACACTGTACGTTCCAAGGTGTACAAGCTCAGCAGTAAGCCGAGGCAAAAGATGGATTGACCAAGGGGTCATAAGAGGAAGAGATCAGAGTCTCCTCATCACCGGGAAGAGTTTATGCAATATAAGAATGTAGCTTGTAAGGAAAGCAAAATAATAAATAACTTTTCTCAGCCATCAGGCGACCAGTATATAGTTATAGTATTAGTGCGACCTGAAACAAGTAGATTCCCTATTTTATAACAAAATGAAGGTATTTATTGTAGAGTCTATGAGCCCAAAATCTGGTGTGGATGTAACACATTATCTAAATGATCAAGAGAGATTTGATTGTTTTTGGTTAACCACCCGACAAAATGCTAGTAAAGATCTGAGGCCAAAACTGTTGATGTGAGGTGGAGATTAAACCATCGGCTGCTCCAACATTTGAAAAGCGATAATTGTGTTGAATCAGAGACAACGCAGGTATACGATCTAACTTCTCACTCATAATTATTTTTAAAGGGATCCTCCAACTACAATAAACAATACAACTACAATAAATATAATTTGATTCCACTGAGCAGTTTGGTAATGACAATGAGGTTAACGGAAGATAACAAGTAGGTACTTAATAGTTGAAGCCACAGGGACGGAACTTTCCTTTGCGGCTTAAGTCATAGAAGGGGGTATGTTCATGAGAGAAAGAGACAATTTTCCATAGCTAACTGGATACCTATTTTCTATAACACCCAACACAGCCGTAGAAGATTTATTTTCAGCGGCCAACCAGTAGAAAAGGCACAACAGGATACCTAGGGACATCCGCTTCCTCAAGATTGTTTCTAACCACACTTATATTCATCCTAATCCTCCGCCTCCTTTACAAAGTTTGCTTTCTCTGGACCAGAATTACTACCATTCACACACCCAAGAGCCTGCTATAATGCTTTATCGAATCACAAAATCAACAATATGGGAATACCCCGAATATCAAAGGATTGTTTATCTAGAGGAAAAAACAACTTCAAGGCTTGGATCAAGTATATTCCCTCTTGTACGGTAACTCTACCGGCATATACGCTTGTTTGACTGAGTGGCAGCATCGTTCATTCAACATTCATTGGGCAACATTCATGTTGCTCAAGGAGAGTCGAAGTATAGCCGCCGCCGTGTTAACATCATTTAAGTTGCTTAATATATTTTTACAAAACTTTCGTGTACAAACTTTTCTTATTAAATACAATATTTTGAAATAAACCTTTATTAAACTCTCATTACTATAAAAAGAAACTCGGTTCCTTTCACTCTTTTATTAAACAAAATGAAGCCATTGACTGTGGAGTCTATGAGCCCAAAATCTGGTGCGGATATGACACATTATCTAAATGACCAAGAGAGGTTTGATTGTTTTTGGTTAACCACCCGACAAAAAGTTAGTATATATACTACAGTGCTTCATTGAATGACAAGATCAACAGTATGGGAATACCTAGAAGACAAAACAACTTCAGGCGTTTCCAAAGTTTCTGCTAGGGTAGAATCTACATCTTCACAACTGACACAGGAGACCTAATACGCAAAACGTTAAGCTTGCTTTGAGAAGAGGCGTGCTTTCTTATTGTCTCGCAAATTAATTCATAATCCTTATCACTTAGCCGCGCTAATTACGGGGGATCCACAAATCAGTGTCATGGGAAGAAAGGGAAAATTTATCGGGATTCATGCCACATAACCAGTCAGCCGTGCCATATTTCATTCAAACATCACTAATTGGAACTGGTACAATGAAAGTCTGTTGACTGATTTTCAATACTCAAAAATCCCCTTCTTCGTTGTTGGTTCCAACATACCTTCATGGATCTTATGATATAATTAAACAGCATCACTAGTATAATATATCCATCCTAGAGGAGAACTCCTTTATCATGAATCTCATGCTCTTTTCCCTTGATGATGGGGTTCTACTCCCAAAAAACTTGTGTGGATGTGACACATTATATAAATGACCAAGAGATTGTTTTTGGTCAATTACCCGACAAAAAACTAGTATAGGTCGGTGGGCTAAAACTGTTGTTTCGAACAGGGATGACGCAAATGCGCGTTTACTGTTTACGAACTTTCGACCTCCGGTGGTTTGGTGAAAATCAGTGAAAATATAAATTCCATAGATTATATAGATTGACTAGTATAGTCATGAATAAGGAAAAACTGACTACAGGTCTATAGTTCTTTAGCCAAATTAAAGACCTACGATTTAAACACATGGACTTCACCTATGCAGTAGGCAGGTCACTTTACAATGTGACTTTTAAAAACACTTACTCTGCAAATAGTTTCTTATCTGACACACGTATTGGAAAGAGAGGATTGAGAGCATTCGTTCCACGAACAGCGTTAGAAAGTTAAGAGGTCATTAGAGGAGTACCCACATGATTCAGTGAGCAGGAGATTGTAAAGGAAGCCATAAGCAGCATTTCAACTGCAGCTGTTAGACGCTTCACGCGCAAGGATGAAGCAAACAACACTTATGTCCCCACGACTACTTTCTGGGCCATAAATGCTAGAGAAATTAGTACACAACTGCATACTTTGTTTCAGATACAAGCCCAAATTAATGAACCAAATAATTGGTGATTTACCGTCAGACAGGTTGCGATCGGTTCGACCATTTCTTATTTGTGGAGTTGATTTCTGTGGTCCAGTTTATACAACACATAAAATAAGAGGCCGACCTCCTTATAAAAGCTACATTGCCATATTCGTGTGCTTTAATTCTAAAGCTGTACACATAGAATCTGTGTCTGATTTATCCACTAATGCATTTTTATCTGTCTTTAAAAGGTTCGTCGGTCGTCGGGGAGTTTCGCGCGCACCTCATTTTGGCGGACTGTGGGAAGCAGCCATCAAGAGCGCCAAACACCAAATGCTTCGCACAATAGGCGACACCGCCCTAACGTTCGCGGAGCTCTCCGCCGTACTCGTCGTCGGCGTGGAGGCAATTTTGAACTCTCGTCCAGTCGTAGGATCAGACGATCCCAACGACGGCGAAGCCATAACGCCCGCACACTTATTAATAGGACATATTCAGATAGCTGGCAGCGAGTATCATACCTGAAGGGACGATTCTGGTCAGAATTCCAACGGGATTACATCCTGGGTCTTCAGACCAGAACGCGATGGGCCAAGCCGCAACCCAACATCGAAATCGGCAACCTGGTCATAATACACGAAGAGAATTTGCCTCCTAAAGAGTGGCTCACTGGTGGAGTAGTAGATATAAAAACTGGCGCCGACGGTAAGGTGCAAGTCGCGGACATTAAAACAACGGCGGGCATTTATCGGCGTGCCATTCACAAGCTAGCGCTGCTTCCAAATAACACTACTTGAAGACCGATGGTCAGCACAGTAGTGTTTATCACTTTCTATGAAATTTAATTTGTTAATGAATTGTACTTTAATTGAATTTTGATCCACACTAAATATGTGTGTACTTATGTATGTATATAAGTATTTATGCATGCTTATGCTTAAAGTTATTGAATTTGTATCAGTTGAATGTATCGTTTCTAATTTCAGATGTACATCCTCGGTACATCCTTAATGATAAATTGAATTACTATTTTAATGCAGCCCTGCGTGGACCTTCCAGTGCATGCATACATACGCACATACATACATATTATATGCATACTCAAACTTAGCTTGTAAGCCTAATTTATGTAAAATTTGAATTTAATATACTTGTGACAATCACGCTGCAACATCGTTTACTTTCGTTCGCTTGGTTTTGCTTTAGTGTGCCGTCCTGCAACTTGGACTTTGTAAATTTTCTAGTTCTTGCGTTTTAGCTTTTTAACTTAAATTTTTGGGTGCAAACTAGTACCCCAACACCCTCCTTGAGGCAGTGTGATAACTTCGGACGGCTGGGGCACACCCAGTAACACAGAATATAAGGTCTCTGCGTGTAGTGAAACTATCCCTGCAGTGGAAAAAAGAACAGATGATTAACAGAATTAAAACAGTTAAAGAAATGTCCAGAAAAAAAGAAGTTTTAGACAAATACTACCCCAAAGGAAGGACAGTTTGGATACTCAGAAGGATAACTTCCCCTGTCTTGATAAAAACAAAAATGCGGTGATTGATAAGGACATGGATAGGAATTTCACCAAAAAAATCGTACAGCTATGTTATAAATAGACGTACCGATAAAGTAAGTACCCCGTAAACTAGCTGCGATTGTATCGGAAATTGCGCGGCAAATGGCCGATATGATGTCTCGAAAGTCGGTGGATTCACTTGCTGCAGCAGAAGGAAATACCTGTAAAAAAGCGAAAATTGTAGAAAGTGAAGATATCACAGGTTTCTACGAGCTTTCTGACAATGGTCTGGTTAGGACAATAGAAAGAGAAACATATTTTGACTGAATCTGAGATAGGTGTAGATTGTGAGGTTGAATTGAGGTTAGGTGAAAGTGGTTTTGGATCAGGGGGTAGTAAGAGTGCAGCACGTGGTGGTACAGTTGTGCCAAAGGCGGAGGAAGAAAATGAAAATGGCGGCATGATCAGCTATCCGCAATATTTCAATAAAGGTTTTTGTGCTTGTCGACACCTCTGGCTAGCACAGCGATGGCGAACGACAAAGTGACGACAGGTCGTGAGCTTTTTAGCCAGATTAAAGATCTACGCTTCAAAGACCTAGCCTTTTTTTATGCTCTAGGAAGGTCCCTGTAAAAAGTCACCTGCAAGAATACTTATGCCGCTAACAATTTTTTATGTGATAAATGCATTGAAAATTGTAGTTTAAGAGCTTTTGTGCCAAGAACGGCGCTTTAAAGCTATGGTGTTACTAGGGGGCTCCCAATCTGTTTTAGTGAACAAGAAATTGCAAAGGAAGCAATGCCAAGCGTTCCAATAGCTTCGGTTAGGCGATTTAATGAAAATGGTAGGTATGTTCCTACTCTTTTTTCGAGGGAAAGGATATCCCCAAAGTCATCACATGCATTGAAAATTGTAGTTTAAGAGATAACCAGAATTGAAAATTTTTTTTAGAGGCCCACACTAATTCTCATGGGCGACTTCACAAATTAACGATATTTTAAAATTATTTAAAATTGATTTTTATCAGTGTTTTCATCTCTCAACTTAATTAATAACTGACACGATGTCGAACAACTTAGCAGCTATGCTCGAAAGGGCTAGAGAAAACGCAAGAGCCGGTTTCAAAATTGATCAAACACCTGTTTTGGCTTTGACTTTACCGGGGATAATAAAGACACAACATGAATATATGCATTATCCACTAGTAACTTGCTGTGGAGTAAATTACGCAATCCACTGGAGAATCGCGTTACTTGGATGCACGATATCGTGGTCCATAAGTTGTCACCAAGGTGATTGGTAAAGATAGATATCTGATTGAAAACATCGACGGCATGCAGCGTAAAACAGAAACGGTTCAGTACCATTTATACATCTGATCGAATGAAACCTTGGTGTGCATTTTACTTTTTGTGTGAATTTTACTTAAACAAACACAAAATCGACATAGCTTGCCTAAATGAAATCTTTCTTACTAGCACAACTCCTCACAGAAAATTAACAAATTTTAACTTTTTGGGCTTTGGGTAGGTTGGCTAGTTTATGTAAAACTACCGCCAGGTTTATCCTCTGCTTTCAAAATATATATCTTAGTATGTTATTTTCCAAATGCTGTGTCCAAACGTCGCTCCACTGATACACGATGGTAATACCGCTGAGGGCCAGAACCACTGCAAAAGTTTCGGCTTATATATGTATCATACGTCTTATTCCATTATATCAAATTAAAAAGTGTATTGTGTATTTAATGGTCCACAAGTAACCAGGTTATTCCTTTAATTATTGGTTATATGTTAGAATGTAATTTTTCAGATTGAAATTTAAATGGCTGGGAACTAAGTCCTCATGTCGCCAGGTTATTCCCCCCAATTTGGTAATTTATTGTATTTCAATGGCAGGGACCTACATGTGTCCTCATATCGCGAGGTTATTCCTCCAATTATTTAATTTTATAATTATTCGTCAAATTATATTTTTAGGTTGTGATTGAAAAATTTTCTGTTTCGTTTTGTGGAACAGTTATGTATGTTCATTTAATTTTAGTATCAATTTTCTTGATTATTGTCTATTACATTACTTATGTAATTATTATTTTGTAGTATTAACTTCTCTTGTTTTAAAACTTTTAATGCTATATTTAATGGGCCGACTTCATTCATGTGTGTATACTAATCAGATATTTGCTTTTAACAGAACTCGACACGTCAGCACGACCGTACTCGTCGAGGAGCCATCTTGAACTAGATAATTAATATAAGTCCGAGTTACATTTGCACTAAATAACACCGTCCGCAAATTATGGCGAGCAGTACTGGACAAATATCAACTTGATTAAAAAATATCGTAACGATGATTGTGGGGGAGTGGCGAGTGGTCCTCAAACATAGTTAAAAATATAAAGGAATGACCTTTAACTCCGATCATGATGTCTTAATAATCAAAACCACAAATCTCAGTACCAGCATTACCATTTGCAATACATATTTTCCTCCCAATATAAACACACATGACTTTAATACAGAACTTATCAGAATCTTAAATTTCCTTGAGCAAAATGAGAATGTTTTTCTACTTGGCGACTTCAATGCTACACTAAAGAGAATATCAAGCACGGAGGAATAACCTGTTTTTTTTGGGACCGCTAAGGTCCCCTACCAAGAAAGCAGAGAAAAAAAAATGGAGAGTTCTCATTTACATTCAGAAGTTAACAGTCGATTTTCATAACAAAAATCAAAAGTGAACTGTTAAAGGTGTTCTTACACGATATGTATTTTCATCTGTAAATGTGATTTTTCCAATACATATGTACCAATTGCGTATGTCTGTCAAATTCACAGTCTTTAAAACACTATTTAAAAACACGTTCTTTGAAAACGAAATAAACTAGACTCAGATGATTGTATCTGTGTGTCAGATGAAAATAGAAACATTTCTGTGTGAAACAAATCTAATTTGCCTTTACACGATATGTTGGCATTTCCATATGTAAAAAGTGGCATGTACACATCAGAGACTGGCAAACGAACCTGATTTTGTGACTATAAGCCTGCTCACATTAAAAACGGGGGATGAACGAACACCAGCGCATAGCGTACAGTGCTTGCAAATACAGCCACCAAAAGTGAGCGATACTTATAACAGCTCATACTGATATTGACTTCGGCAAAACAGTATTCCGAGTGAGCGTGCACGAAACCAGCAACCGCCGTATTTGATCGACTGCCGAAAGCACGATACTGCATTTGGACGGTTAACGCAAGCACGAGAGCTCATTTGGACGGTTGGCGAAGCAAGACGCCGCAGTTCATTTGGTCCAGAAGTCGTTTGACTTGTTGCTGAAAGCCATTTCATTTGTTGCTGAAGGCATGTTTGATGGGTTGCCGAAGTCATGATACTGTATTTCAAAAACAATTCAACGACATTTGCTTGTTTAAAACGAAGCATCAATTGATATGTACATACATACATAAATACATACGTACGTATACACATTCCTCACAAAAATAATGAACTTGATATTTTGCGCAATCAAGAAGACAACTTCGTGCCAGCGCTACGCATTTTAATGAATTTCTTAATACACTAGCAGAATGGGGAATTTTACATCTAATAAAGACTTTCTGCTTGCAACACTTAATTTCAAGATTACTCGTACCACTTAAAAAAAAAAAAAATTAAAAAATAAAAAACTCACCACGTATAAACGGCGAGACAGTAGGGAGCCGACATTCTGCGTGGACTACCTTAGGGGAAAAAATCCGAGAACTAGTAAAATGAAAAACATTCACCAGCCGATGCGTACGCTGCCGAACTGCCGACGCTGTATCATAAAGCTCGACCTGAGACCTTGATACAAACAGTAGATGCGCACTGCAAGAACCAGGACCAAAGAACGATACACGCGGTAGAAGAGCTAGGGAAAAAGCTACCTAGCTCAAGCAGGAAACAAAACCAGCCAGGAAGAACTGTGAGCAACCAGGAGTCTACAAAATCTGAGGAGCCCACAAAATCAAATAAAGAGTCTACGAATAGAGAACGTGCCGATGAGGCTAATCAATGAAAAAAAGTTCAACGGAGAAAGGCACCGAAGCCAAAGCTCCCTCGACCAGATGCATTGATAATAATAAGTAGCAAAGGGAATTCGTATGCCGAGGTGCTAAAAACTGTAAAGAAACATGTTGGAGAAACCGTCACGAAGATTCGCAAGACAGCCAACGGGGATCTCCTTCTTCAGTTGACAAAACCAACCGATCCTAAAACTAAGGAGATTCAATAAGCTGTTAAGAAAGCCCTCGGAGAAAAAGTCATTAACGGCAGAAACGGTCGTAGAGAGCAAAGATTTAGACGAGCTTGCAACAAGACAAGAGATTTGTCAGGCCCTGGAGAGTCAACTGGATGGAATTGAAATTCCGGAGGAAGCAATAAGAGCCTATAGTGGGACCAAAACAGAGTGGCTGATACCGGTAAAGGTGGCGAACGAGCTACTATCTAAAGGCAAGATCAGAGTTGGGTGGGTAATCTGTCGAGTACGTGCCAAAATGCAACCTACGCAGTGTTACAAATGCCTCGAGTTTGGCCACCTGGTCAGGAACTGTACAGCGACGCAAGACGTAAAAGGTACGTGCTATAATTGTGGAGGCCTAGACCATAAATTCCGAGACTGAAAAAAGGAATGGAGGTGTATTATATGCTCTAGAAGAAAGCGGGCCGAAACAAATCATAAAACGGGTGGCAAGGAATGCCCTTTCTATAAAGAAGCTATGCAAAAGTTAAAAATATGAAACTACTACAGTTAAATTTAAACCACTGTAAGGCCACTCAGGAGTTGCTGGAGCAAACTGTAATAGAGAAAAATATAGATATAGTGTTGCTAAGTGAGCCATATAAAGTACCGGAATCTCAACTCTGGGCCAAGGATAACACTGCACGATCTGCAGTATGGAGTTGCGCCAGAAAGCCTTTTCAAATAGAACAGCTCAAGGCGGAGGTAGGCTTCGTCTGTGTTAAGAATGCAGAAATGGTCCTCTACAGCTGCTACATACCTTTTCCAGCGTGCCTCTTGGGAAGTTAGTGACGAATATACCCACAGCGACCATCAGGCGATTATCTTCTCCATAAACGCGGAGAGGCAAAGCCAACGAAATACAAGAGTTAAGGCAATAGGATGAAAGCTAAACCCATTGGACGAGGGAGCGCTCTTATTCATGTCATCCAATATTGTACTACCGGAAGGGGCCACAAATATGGCAAACCATTTAACAGCCGGCATAACAGCTGCTTGCGACGCTGCAATGACAAGAAAATCTTCTAACCATAGACGTTCCCTAGTGTATTGGTGGAATGAGCGCGTAGCAGCGAGCTAGAGTGAGTGGGGCATACGTCACCCACCAAACACTATACAAAAGTAAGCGTAAGGAGCTCAAAGAAGCCATCAAAACTAGTAAAGAAAAATGTTTGCAGCACTGTAGAGGAAGATTGGGATTGGCATATAAGGTGGTCACA
>NW_023458645.1:108890-115472 GCF_013731165.1 Rhagoletis pomonella | reverse complement strand
TGTGACCACCTTATATGCCAATCCCAATCTTCCTCTACAGTGCTGCACAGACTCTGAAAACATTTTTCTTTACTAGTTTTGATGGCTTCTTTGAGCTCCTTACGCTTACTTTTGTATAGTGTTTTGTGGGTGACGTATGCCCCACTCACTCTGGCTCGCTGGTAGTTTCTCCTCGCCTTGTTGCATTGGCGGCGCAGGTCTGCTACGCGCTCATTCCACCAATACACTAGGGAACGTCTATGGTTAGAAGATTTTCTTGTCATTGCAGCGTCGCAAGCAGCTGTTATGCCGGCTGTTAAATGGTTTGCCATATTTGTGGCCCCTTCCGGTAGTACAATATTGGATGACATGAATAAGAGCGCTCCCTCGTCCAATGGGTTTAGCTTTCATCCTATTGCCTTAACTCTTGTATTTCGTTGGCTTTGCCTCTCCGCGTTTATGGAGAAGATAATCGCCTGATGGTCGCTGTGGGTATATTCGTCACTAACTTCCCAAGAGGGCTGGAAAAGGTATGTAGCAGCTGTAGAGGACCATTTCTGCATTCTTAACACAGACGAAGCCTACCTCCGCCTTGAGCTGTTCTATTTGAAAAGGTTTTCTGGCGCAACTCCATACTGCAGATCGTGCAGTGTTATCCTTGGCCCAGAGTTGAGATTCCGGTACTTTATATGGCTCACTTAGCAACACTATATCTATATTTTTCTCTATTACAGTTTGCTCCAGCAACTCCTGAGCGGCCTTACAGTGGTTTAAATTTAACTGTAGTAGTTTCATATTTTTAACTTTTGCATAGCTTCTTTATAGAAAGGGCATTCCTTGCCACCCGTTTTATGATTTGTTTCAGCCCGCTTTCTTCTAGAGCATATAATACACCTCCATTCCTTTTTTCAGTCTCGGAATTTATGGTCTAGGCCTCCACAATTATAGCACGTACCTTTTACGTCTTGCGTCGCTGTACAGTTCCTGACCAGGTGGCCAAACTCGAGGCATTTGTAACACTGCGTAGGTTGCATTTTGGCACGTACTCGACAGATTACCCACCCAACTCTGATCTTGCCTTTAGATAGTAGCTCGTTCGCCACCTTTACCGGTATCAGCAGAGTGGCTGTTTTGGTCCCACTATAGGCTCTTATTGCTTCCTCCGGAATTTCAATTCCATCCAGTTGACTATCCAGGGCCTGACAAATCTCTTGTCTTGTTGCAAGCTCGTCTAAATCTTTGCTCTCTACGACCGTTTCTGCCGTTAATGACTTTGTCTCCGAGGGCTTTCTTAACAGCTTATTGAATCTCCTTAGTTTTAGGATCGGTTGGTTTTGTCAACTGAAGAAGGAGATCCCCGTTGGCTGTCTTGCGAATCTTCGTGACGGTTTCTCCAACATGTTTCTTTACAGTTTTTAGCACCTCGGCATACGAATTCCCTTTGCAACTTATTATTATCAATGCATCTGGTCGAGGGAGCTTTGGCTTCGGTGCCTTTCTCCGTTGAACTTTTTTTCATTGATTAGCCTCATCGGCACGTTCTCTATTCGTAGACTCTTTATTTGATTTTGTGGGCTCCTCAGATTTTGTAGACTCCTGGTTGCTCACAGTTCTTCCTGGCTGGTTTTGTTTCCTGCTTGAGCTAGGTAGCTTTTTCCCTAGCTCTTCTACCGCGTGTATCGTTCTTTGGTCCTGGTTCTTGCAGTGCGCATCTACTGTTTGTATCAAGGTCTCAGGTCGAGCTTTATGATACAGCGTCGGCAGTTCGGCAGCGTCCGCATCGGCTGGTGAATGTTTTTCATTTTACCGTCTTCCATCATATCCACTAGTTCTCGGATTTTTTCCCCTAAGGTAGTCCACGCAGAATGTCGGCTCCCTACTGTCTCGCCGTTTATACGTGGTGAGTTTTTTATTTTTTAATTTTTTTTTTTAAGTGGTACGAGTAATCTTGAAATTAAGTGTTGCAAGCAGAAAGTCTTTATTAGATGTAAAATTCCCCATTCTGCTAGTGTATTAAGAAATTCATTAAAATGCGTAGCGCTGGCACGAAGTTGTCTTCTTGATTGCGCAATATATCAAGTTCATTATTTTTGTGAGGAATGTGTATACGTACGTATGTATTTATGTATGTATGTACATATCAATGCTTCGTTTTAAACAAGCAAATGTCGTTGAATTGTTTTTGAAATACAGTATCATGACTTCGGCAACCCATCAAACATGCCTTCAGCAACAAATGAAATGGCTTTCAGCAACAAGTCAAACGACTTCTGGACCAAATGAACTGCAACTGTTTTAATTCTGTTAATCATCTGTTCTTTTTTCCACTGCAGGGATAGTTTCACTACACGCAGAGACCTTATATTCTGTGTTACTGGGTGTGCCCCAGCCGTCCGAAGTTATCACACTGCCTCAAGGAGGGTGTTGGGGTACTAGTTTGCACCCAAAAATTTAAGTTAAAAAGCTAAAACGCAAGAACTAGAAAATTTACAAAGTCCAAGTTGCAGGACGGCACACTAAAGCAAAACCAAGCGAACGAAAGTAAACGATGTTGCAGCGTGGGTGTCACAAGTATATCAAATTCAAATTTTACATAAATTAGGCTTACAAGCTAAGTTTGAGTATGCATATAATATGTATGTATGTGCGTATGTATGCATGCACTGGAAGGTCCACGCAGGGCTGCATTAAAATAGTAATTCAATTTATCATTAAGGATGTACCGAGGATGTACATCTGAAATTAGATACGATACATTCAACTGATACAAATTCAATAACTTTAAGCATAAGCATGCATAAATACTTATATACAAACATAAGTACACACATATTTAGTGTGGATCAAAATTCAATTAAAGTACAATTCATTAACAAATTAAATTTCATAGAAAGTGATAAACACTACTGTGCTGACCATCGGTCTTCAAGTAGTGTTATTTGGAAGCAGCGCTAGCTTGTGAATGGCACGCCGATAAATGCCCGCCGTTGTTTTAATGTCCGCGACTTGCACCTTACCGTCGGCGCCAGTTTTTATATCTACTACTCCACCAGTGAGCCACTCTTTAGGAGGCAAATTCTCTTCGTGTATTATGACCAGGTTGCCGATTTCGATGTTGGGTTGCGGCTTGGCCCATCGCGTTCTGGTCTGAAGACCCAGGATGTAATCCCGTTGGAATTCTGACCAGAATCGTCCCTTCAGGTATGATACTCGCTGCCAGCTATCTGAATATGTCCTATTAATAAGTGTGCGGGCGTTATGGCTTCGCCGTCGTTGGGATCGTCTGATCCTACGACTGGACGAGAGTTCAAAATTGCCTCCACGCCGACGACGAGTACGGCGGAGAGCTCCGCGAACGTTAGGGCGGTGTCGCCTATTGTGCGAAGCATTTGGTGTTTGGCGCTCTTGATGGCTGCTTCCCACAGTCCGCCAAAATGAGGTGCGCGCGAAACTCCCCGACGACCGACGAACCTTTTAAAGACAGATAAAAATGCATTAGTGGATAAATCAGACACAGATTCTATGTGTACAGCTTTAGAATTAAAGCACACGAATATGGCAATGTAGCTTTTATAAGGAGGTCGGCCTCTTATTTTATGTGTTGTATAAACTGGACCACAGAAATCAACTCCACAAATAAGAAATGGTCGAACCGATCGCAACCTGTCTGACGGTAAATCACCAATTATTTGGTTCATTAATTTGGGCTTGTATCTGAAACAAAGTATGCAGTTGTGTACTACTTTTCGCGCTAATTCTCTAGCATTTATGACCCAGAAAGTAGTCGTTGGGACATAAGTGTTGTTTGCTTCATCCTTGCGCGTGAAGCGTCTAACAGCTGCAGTTGAAATGCTGCTTATGGCTTCCTTTACAATCTCCTGCTCACTGAATCATGTGGGTACTCCTCTAATGACCTCTTAACTTTCTAACGCTGTTCGTGGAATGAATGCTCTCAATCCTCTCTTTCCAATACGTGTGTCAGATAAGAAACTATTTGCAGAGTAAGTGTTTTTAAAAGTCACATTGTAAAGTGACCTGCCTACTGCATAGGTGAAGTCCATGTGTTTAAATCGTAGGTCTTTAATTTGGCTAAAGAACTATAGACCTGTAGTCAGTTTTTCCTTATTCATGACTGTACTAGTCAATCTATATAATCTATGGAATTTATATTTTCACTGATTTTCACCAAACCACCGGAGGTCGAAAGTTCGTAAACAGTAAACGCGCATTTGCGTCATCCCTGTACGAAACAACAGTTTTAGCCCACCGAACTATACTAGTTTTTTGTCGGGTAATTGACCAAAAACAATCTCTTGGTCATTTATATAATGTGTCACATCCACACAAGTTTTTTGGGAGTAGAACCCCATCATCAAGGGAAAAGAGCATGAGATTCATGATAAAGGAGTTCTCCTCTAGGATGGATATATTATACTAGTGATGCTGTTTAATTATATCATAAGATCCATGAAGGTACGTTGGAACCAACAACGAAGAAGGGGATTTTTGAGTATTGAAAATCAGTCAACAGACTTTCATTGTACCAGTTCCAATTAGTGATGTTTGAATGAAATATGGCACGGCTGACTGGTTATGTGGCATGAATCCCGATAAATTTTCCCTTTCTTCCCATGACACTGATTTGTGGATCCCCCGTAATTAGCGCGGCTAAGTGATAAGGATTATGAATTAATTTGCGAGACAATAAGAAAGCACGCCTCTTCTCAAAGCAAGCTTAACGTTTTGCGTATTAGGTCTCCTGTGTCAGTTGTGAAGATGTAGATTCTACCCTAGCAGAAACTTTGGAAACGCCTGAAGTTGTTTTGTCTTCTAGGTATTCCCATACTGTTGATCTTGTCATTCAATGAAGCACTGTAGTATATATACTAACTTTTTGTCGGGTGGTTAACCAAAAACAATCAAACCTCTCTTGGTCATTTAGATAATGTGTCATATCCGCACCAGATTTTGGGCTCATAGACTCCACAGTCAATGGCTTCATTTTGTTTAATAAAAGAGTGAAAGGAACCGAGTTTCTTTTTATAGTAATGAGAGTTTAATAAAGGTTTATTTAAAAATATTGTATTTAATAAGAAAAGTTTGTACACGAAAGTTTTGTAAAAATATATTAAGCAACTTAAATGATGTTAACACGGCGGCGGCTATACTTCGACTCTCCTTGAGCAACATGAATGTTGCCCGATGAATGTTGAATGGACGATGCTGCCACTCAGTCAAACAAGCGTATATGCCGGTAGAGTTACCGTACAAGAGGGAATATACTTGATCAAAGCCTTGAAGTTGTTTTTTCCTCTAGATAAACAATCCTTTAATATTCGGGGTATTCCCATATTGTTGATTTTGTGATTCGATAAAGCATTATAGCAGGCTCTTGGGTGTGTGAATGGTAGTAATTCTGGTCCAGAGAAAGCAAACTTTGTAAAGGAGGCGGAGGATTAGGATGAATATAAGTGTGGTTAGAAACAATCTTGAGGATGCGGGTGTCCCTAGGTATCCTGTTGTGCCTTTTCTACTGGTTGGCCGCTGAAAATAAATCTTCTACGGCTGTGTTGGGTGTTATAGAAAATAGGTATCCAGTTAAGCTATGGAAAATTGTCTCTTTCTCTCATGAACATACCCCCTTCTATGACTTAAGCCGCAAAGGAAAGTTCCGTCCCTGTGGCTTCAACTATTAAGTACCTACTTGTTATCTTCCGTTAACCTCATTGTCATTACCAAACTGCTCAGTGGAATCAAATTATATTTATTGTAGTTGTATTGTTTATTGTAGTTGGAGGATCCCTTTAAAAATAATTATGAGTGAGAAGTTAGATCGTATACCTGCGTTGTCTCTGATTCAACACAATTATCGCTTTTCAAATGTTGGAGCAGCCGATGGTTTAATCTCCACCTCACATCAACAGTTTTGGCCTCAGATCTTTACTAGCATTTTGTCGGGTGGTTAACCAAAAACAATCAAATCTCTCTTGATCATTTAGATAATGTGTTACATCCACACCAGATTTTGGGCTCATAGACTCTACAATAAATACCTTCATTTTGTTATAAAATAGGGAATCTACTTGTTTCAGGTCGCACTAATACTATAACTATATACTGGTCGCCTGATGGCTGAGAAAAGTTATTTATTATTTTGCTTTCCTTACAAGCTACATTCTTATATTGCATAAACTCTTCCCGGTGATGAGGAGACTCTGATCTCTTCCTCTTATGACCCCTTGGTCAATCCATCTTTTGCCTCGGCTTACTGCTGAGCTTGTACACCTTGGAACGTACAGTGTAGACTCTTTCCTCTTTTATCAGCCTTGGACATACGAAGCTGGTATGCCTTGGCCTGCCAGGACAACGGATGCAAGGCCCCAAATAGCAGTTGTCTGCATTATGTCCACGCTTTAAACAATTCGGCCATAAGCGCCGTCTTTCCACGAAATCTTTCCTACCAGTTGCATTTAAGTTACTAAATTCCGGACATTCCCAGACCGGATGGTCAGCATCACATGCCTCGCATGGCAGCTTCTTCACTTCTTCCCATCTTTCCACTGTCCTTTCCGCTTATTTTCTTTCCGCTGGCGAACGACATGA
>NW_023458645.1:86824-108880 GCF_013731165.1 Rhagoletis pomonella | reverse complement strand
GTGGTTGAACACTTAACTGAGCACTGGCATTTGGTCTTTTCTCAGCTAAATAGTTCTGATTGTGAGTTATGTAATTATTTCGATAATTACCTTGAATATTCCCTGGCTTTTGTTGCTGCCGATTTTGGTTCTGAATGCTTCGATCAACATCCATTGGTGGTGGTCGAACCTGATCACGCTGTGAAGTTATCTTCTGAATATTATTTCTTTGTGGTTGACTTTGTGCAAACCGCAAATGATTGTTAAAATTGTTATATTTGTTATTATTGGCACTTGGAAAATTTTGTGTTTGTTACAAATTCTCAATCTAATGTCTTCAATAATTTGCTGTTTCTCCATTTTTAACAATTAACTTTTACAAAGATGTGTATTTTACCGGGAGCTCGTTTTCCACACCTGACGCGGTAGCAAATTCTCTATCTAATGTCTTTTATTTGTCCACAGTATTGCCAGGTTGGTATTCTTAGATTACATACCACTTATTTCTACACATCTATTTTCTATACATCTATACACTTTGTTATATTACATTGTGTTTACACTACATGTTTTCCCAAATTGTAGTGCGAAGGTTGCTCGCATATAGTTCGATTCCAATTCCTGTGCTTTTGCAAGAGCGTTCGGTAAATCACTTGGTGAAAGGGAAAATAAAATATTTTATAAATTACCGTTTAGTCCCGTAATGAATATACGTAAAGCGTCGCGCCAATTTTTTGCATTTAACTCTTTAGTCACTACACTGTCTGATCCGTATGTCATAATCGTCTTATTCATAAGTAGGGTTAATATTTCGTTAAGCTTATTGTAATACTCAATAATAGTATTACTACCTTGGCGCAAAATGCTCATCTCTTGCTCAATAATATGAGCCGGCCTTTTGTCAGCATAAGCGAAATCTAGTCGCGCTAAAATGGCGTCAATATTTAGAACTGTCCCATGGTTTGATAATAAATCATTCGCATCCTGGGTAATCCTGTTTCGTAAAATCGTTAGTGCAGCAAAATACCTGCGGCTGCCTCTCACATATAAACTCATGGCATTATTAGCTGATTCCCTCCAGCTAACATATTTATTTTGCTTACCAGAAAATTCTGGTAAGGACTTTATAACCTCCAGTGATTCATCACAGTTAATTTGAGAGTCGAACACTTCTGGTCTGTAATCAGTTATGGTTACTGATTTTGTTAAACCCTCAATTTGCCTTCGCAATTCAGACACCCCTAGTCTGAGTGATGCATTCGTTGCCGCAATTAATCTTGCTACTACAGCCTCAATATCATATTTGTCACGTACGCAAAGCAGAACGAGAGAAAGAACGGGGAGTCGTGTTGGAGTAGCCGAACTGTGCGGTCGACTAGCGGCAAATGAAATCAATTAAAGTCTTTTTACTTTTCCATTATATTTCAAATTGAACTTGAATAAATACTATTTGTGTTAATATTAAAATTAGACCACTCGGGTTATTCTTCTGACAGTTTCAGAAGCGGGTATCGAAAATACGCTTTAAAAAGGAAAAGTTGTAAGTAAATTAAACACGACGATTTACTTATACGCATAAGACACTCAACGAATAAAGTAAAAAAGGAGCAACTGTTGTGCATGTAATAGCACATACATACATACACGCTCACAACGGCAACGGCGCATACGCATACGACTCAACGAATAGAGTGGAAAGGAGCAACGGCTGTGCACGTAATAGCACACACAAGCCCACGACACCAACGGCGCATACGCATACGACAACGAAGGAGTGTAAAGGAAAACAACGACTAACGACTGTGCAACTGGAAAGCATATATGAGTGAACGACATTCAGAAAACAAAGCAACAACGGATAGAGAAAAAAAAGAACGATTCGGGGAATGGAAGTTGGACGGGGAAAAAAGTAGTGCGCAAATTATAAAATAATCTACGGGTGCCGGGGAAATTAAATAAAATGATGAAATTATCGAATTTAACTGTGGCGCAACTAAACGTTTTATTGCGAAATAACGAATTAGCAATTAGTGGCAACAAGGCGCATAAGGTAGCGGCCCTAATGGAATTTTTGGGGACAGATGAAGTCGAGTTGCAGGAGGTTCCATCCGTAGAGCCATGGGAGCAGCCTTTCAACCAGCTGCAAGAGCTAGTGCTAAGTTTGGCGAATTCGGTAAAATCGATCGAGATAGCGCTAAAGCCAGCAACAAGAGCAAGTGATAACGATGAAGGTGAGGCAGAAAGAATAGTATTAGTAACGGAGGGTGGGGCAGGGGCTCCTGAACCCTCACCGCAACGAAGTCTACCAATGCAACTGGTGCGTGCGACCAGTGTCCCTGAAGTAGTAGGCGTTCTCCCGGAATTCGATCCGTTGCGGAAAACTATGACAGCGCAGCAGTTTGTAACAAAAGTGGAACAGTTACAACAAGTATATCGATGGAAAAATGAGACCGTACTACTTGCGGTTCAACATAAAATGAAGGGAATTGCTAAGAATTGGTTGGACGCTCAACCAGTATTTGGTTCTTGGTCGGATTTTGTGCGAATGCTTCTACAGGATTTTCCATACACAGTGACGGCCGCAGATATTCATCGTGAGTTAGCAGCACGCCGGCGTAAACCTAACGAGCCGCTCATCGAATATTTTTACGAAATGTTAACCATTGGAAGGCGAGGCGGCGTAGATGAGGAATCGATAAATTCCTATATCATCAACGGGTTGAACGACAGCGCACTCACACGTACTCTGTTAGCAATGAATGTGCGGACATGTAACGACTTAAGGCAATCAATCGAGAGTCTACGTGCAACGACTCAAGCGAGTGGACAACGCTTTGCTCAAAATGTAACTTCATCGGACGTCAGCCCCGTTTCGGCTGAAGATAAAGGTAAGCGAGTAAAGTGTTACAACTGCAACGTGTACGGGCATTACGCAGCCAAATGCCCTCAGCCGCAAAAGAAGCTGCGGTGCAGCAAGTGTTCTAAGGTGGGACATGATGCAAAGAAGTGTACAGCAGCAGATCCAAAGCATACGGTTGCTAAGATTGAATGCAACGTAAGTACGCAGCAGAAGAGTCCACCCATCGTTGAAGAAATTGAATGTGAAGGCGTAAAATATCAAGCGTTGGTGGACACGGGTAGCGATCATTCGCTCATACGAACTACAGCAGCAATAAATAGCGAACATAAGACGCCAACGTTCCAACGGCTACAAGGGTTTGGTGGCTCCGTAGTTGAGGTCACCCAAGTCATCGACACGGCTATAAAGTTGAAGGATGAGGTTATTAAGGCCAAGCTATACGAGGTACCAGACAGCATGTTGAATTACGATCTCTTGCTTGGAAGAGATGTGCTGTGTGGTCACGATCGACGATTGATCATTGACGCAGGGTCAATGATGTTGCAGAGTAAGAACGCGCAACAGTTCAACGTTAACGAAGGTCTTCAAGACGACGGAAAGCAAACCGTGTTTAAGCTGCTGACAGACTATGACGATTGTTTTCCGGAAGGTATATCCACGCTAGGCCGATCGAAGACAACGACAATGAGTATTGAAGTCACTACTCCAAGTCCAATAGTGGGTAGACGATACCAGGTGCCATTCGCAAAGCAGCAAGAGCTGTCATCGATTTTGAAGGAGCTGCTGGCCAACGAGGTTATTCGACCTAGCACGTCACCGCACGCTGCATCAGTAGTGCTAGTGACGAAGGCAAACGGGGAGAGCAGGATGTGTGTGGATTATCGCGCGTTAAACGCGGTTACAATACGTAAACATTTTCCGATGCCAGTGGTGGAGGAGCAGCTATCTAAACTAAGCGGTGGTCGATTCTTTACGACATTAGATATGACCAGCGGGTACTACCAGATACCGATTAAGGAGGAGTGCAAGAAATATACGGCATTCCTAACGCATGAAGGTCTGTACGAACACAACGTGATGCCCTTCGGACTAGTAAACGCACCGATGATATTTCAAGAAATGGTGGTAAAAATGATATCAACGCTCAAGTCAAGGAACAAGGTGGTCAGCTATGTAGACGAAGTAATCATAGCAACGTCGTCCTGCGAGGAAGGTATTGCAGTATTGGAAGAGGTCTTGGATGCAGTGAGGAGGGATGGTCTTACCCTGCGACCTTCAAAATGCCAATTTCTATCCAATGAGGTCAGGTTTCTGGGGCACGAAATATCGAGTTCGGGTATCGCTCCAGGAGAAATGAAGACGCAGTGCATCAAGGAGTTCCCTAGGCCAACCAACGTCACCCAGGTAAGGCAATTTTTGGGACTAACGGGATTCTTCCGTAAATTTGTAGGAAGATACAGCCAGCTAGCTTGTCCGTTGACCATGTTGTTAAAGAAAGACATTAGTTTCCAATGGGAGAAGCAACAGCAAGAGGCATTTATTAAACTGAAAGAGGCCATAACGAGCAAACCTGTGCTGACTTTGTACGACCCTGGCAAACAGCACGAGGTTCACACCGACGCTAGTCATGTGGGACTGTCAGGAATTCTATTCCAATGCGAAAACGAAGGAGAAAAACCAGTTTTCTTCTATAGCCGGCAATGCAGTGTAGCAGAGACGCGATTTCCAAGTCACGAGTTAGAAGTACTTGCAATCGTCGAGGCGTTGACGCGCTTCCGCATGTATCTTCTAGGCAAGCCGTTCACCGTAGTGACTGATTGTAACGCGATTGTCACTACAAAAGCAAAGACTCCATTACTGCCACGTATAGCAAGATGGTGGTTAAAACTCCAGGAGTTCGATTTTAAGACGAAACACCGGCAAGGTCATAAGATGCAACACGTCGACGGGATGAGCCGAGCACCGTGTTTACCACCTACCGAATGCCAAACGGTAGCCGAACACGTATTAGCAGTCACGACTGAAGGTAGCGGCGATTGGGTGTTCGCGATGCAGATGCAAGACAAACAGCTACAGGAAATAGTATCAATGTTAATGTCCAGTTCAGCATCAGCAAAGCAGATTCAACACGACTACGAGGTACACAAAGGACGGCTATATCGCAAGGTTAAGGGCGAGAGACGGTTAGTAGTACCACAAGCAGCAAGGTGGCGTATCACTAAATCATGTCACGACGATTCAGGCCATTTCGGGGTGGAGAAGACACTGCAGCGACTGAAAAAAGATTTTTGGTTTCATCGTATGAGACGATACGTGAAGAGTTACATAGCAGCGTGTTTAGACTGCTGTGTGTACAAGACAAAAGGAGGGAAACCTGAGGGCCAGATGCACTTGGCCGAAGTAATACCGATGCCGTTTAGATCCGTGCACTTGGATCACTTGGGACCATTCCCCAAAAGCAAGAAGGGAAATCAGCACATCGTTGTCTTGATATGTTCTTTTTCCAAATACGCGATACTGAAAGCCGTGCGGAATACAAAATCCGCACCAGTAATCTCAATGTTACGAGAGGTTATGTCCACGTTTGGTCAGCCGGTCCAGATTACCACTGACCGAGGAACAGCGTATACATCGAAAGAGTTTGAGACATTCTTAGAAGCTCATGGTATCCGACAGGTAAAGGTTGCAGCAAGAACACCACGAGGCAATGGTCAAGCAGAACGCCTCAACAAAACAATATTACCAGCCGTACGTACGATGATGAACAACACGAAAGAGTGGGACACGACGTTACTCACTCTGCAGTGGAGCATCAACTCGCAGCTTAATGCAACAACAAGGATAAGTCCTAATGACATCATCTTCAATTACGATATGCGAGATTATAGCCAGAACAGACTGATTCAAGCACTATACGACGAGCAAAGTTCAGTCAGCGAGGAGAAACAAAATGAAGTTTTTTTAAAAGCCAAGAATAACATCGAAGCGGAGAGAGAGAAGTGGCAACGTCGTTTTAATGCACGTCATAAACAGCCGCAACGATACGAAGAAGGAGATCTGGTGATGATTACAAATGTAGCGACAGCTACGGGTGAAACACACAAATTAGACGCAAAATACAAGGGCCCATACGCGGTCTCAAAAGTCTTAGACTACGATAGGTATGTCGTTGAAGACCTACCAGATGCACCGGTGTCACGACGACGATACTGTGGTGTCATGTCCAGCGATAATATGAAGCGATGGTGTCAGTTAAACCCAGATTTAGACGACGAAGAATATAGCGACGGGGATGCACCTGACGACTAACCGAGGTCGGTTAGTGGTAGTCAGGAGAGGCCGAACTGTCACGTACGCAAAGCAGAACGAGAGAAAGAACGGGGAGTCGTGTTGGAGTAGCCGAACTGTGCGGTCGACTAGCGGCAAATGAAATCAATTAAAGTCTTTTTACTTTTCCATTATATTTCAAATTGAACTTGAATAAATACTATTTGTGTTAATATTAAAATTAGACCACTCGGGTTATTCTTCTGACATATTTGAGAAGCTTCTTTTCCCCGTCCAGATTTATATTTAAACACTTCACTAATTAACGACACCTTTTTTTATAAGCACACTTTTCATTCAATTCAATTTTTCATATTTTGGACCACTTTGATTTGGTCCCATTTTAAAATTTACCATTCCTTTTTTTGGGCAATCCGAATCATTGCTACCGTTTCCGATTCTAATGTCTCTTTATTATAATAAGCAGCTAGTGTGGCTTTCTTATCCTTTCCTATATACTTAAATACAGCTTCCATACACTTTATTCTTCCCTCGTCACTACGTTCATCAAAAAGATCCCTTTCTCTAAAAACCTTTTCCTTGAATTCATCAGAATTCTTTTCTATTTCCAATTTTTCCACAATTCTATCTATTTCGTCATAGTCTAAGTCATTTTACAAATTTTTTAAAATAAAATAGTATAAAATTAAATAATTCTTACATTAATTTTTGCTGCTTCAGCTCCTTGTTGCTGTTACTGTTGTTATCGACTTCCTGTACTTATTCCCAATGTAGTTATATTCCAAACTGACTCTGCTGCCACTGTGTTGTTGTTCTTGACACTGATGTTTAGTTATTTATTAATCGCCACTGCCACTTGGCTGTTAATCTTTTATCATAACTGTCTTTTTGTTAAGCACGTCCTCTTTCAATGAGGATATTTATTTAAAGTTTAAATCGTTTTTCTCCTACGGTGAGAATATTTGTTTAAAAGTTTTTTATTTTTTTTTTCTCCTCCGGTGAGGGTACTTATTTAAGTACGTACGTCTTGTTGTAAGACTGATACCAAACTGATCTTTATTACAAAAGAATCTTATTTATATCTTAAAATTATGTTTACAAGATTTCTTAGTTGTAACTTCAAATTGTTCTTTTGGAATTTTATTATTGAACATATTAAGTTTCAGTATTTATTCAGCTGCAGTTGTTTTGCAGTTGCAACTTTCATTAAGCCATTGTTTACTCAGTTGGTTGCTGGAAAAGGATATCAATTACATCTTCAATTAAATCAGTACTTTTCCATTGTTTAATTAGATTTCATCATATGAGTCAAACCAACAATATGACCAACTGCATTATTGGAAATTTGTTTATAATTGTCATTTAATTGGAAGGCAAAGGCTACTGTTAACTTGCATAATTGAATTTAGAGAGATATTTTTATTTGTTCTACATGAAGCGTCAAACACTACCCTTAGTTTGGTTGTGCTGCTATCTGGCTTTAGAACACAATGGTGTGGTAAATAATATCTTGTGTCTAATTTACTTACATTTTTTATTTCTACCATATGTCCTAGGTTTTTGTACTCGTTCATAATTGGTTTGTACTGAGTTTTTATTTCATTATTACCTTTTAAACGTATTTCTAAAGAGAAACAATCGTCTTTTTGGATGCAAAGATGAATCTCCTATGTCTACGTCTTCTGCTTTCAATGGAAGGCCTACTATAAACTTACCATCTGCATCGATTTCAAAGTGTTCCTCACATTTTCTTTTCTCAATGGTTTGACCAACCATCTTATTTTCGATGGCTTCGATTTCCCAAAATTTCCTTAACTGGTCATTTATGAATTTTCGTGTATGAGTAACGACGCCACAATGAACTAAATTTGATTCTTTATTGACTGATCGATATATATGCCATCCTAGGACGCTGTTTTGGAAGCGATATTTATTTTTGGTATGCTCCTGCTTTGATTTCACAATCACACTGTTGCTTTTGGCTGCTTTTCGTTTTCTTTGTGAAGCATATAATAATGAATACCATCACATGCTCTACAATTATTATTCTTACATTCTTTAACACTGTGCCCAGGCCTTAAAAACTTGCTGCATAATTTATTTAAAATTACTTTGTCCCATCTTCCTTGGGTATTAAATTCTAAATATATATATATATATTAGATTTCTGACAATAAAAAATTGGGTGGGAAGGGTTGCATCCCATTGTGCACCTTTTAAGTACTTTTTGCGGTTTAGATGACAACACTGAACTTTGTGCTGCTTCCAAGGCATTTCGTTCGTGATTCAGAAATTTTTGTAGTGAATCAAGGTCTGGTATTTCCTTAGAATTCGTCAATGAATTCTCATATCTTAATCTTAGATTATTGTCCAATTTTTGTACAAGTATATAACACAATAGTGCTTGTAACATTTCTTCATTGGACAAGCCGAGAGTTCCTAAAGCTTGTGCACTTTCAGAAAGCTTTTCCTGAAAGCAGTCCCAGTCACCACTGGTGTTTCTAAGATATTTTTAAAATATGTATTTGCCAGCAATCTTTTATTCGTAAATCTTTCGTTTAAAAGATTCCGGGCCACATTGAAATTTGTTGAAGTTGATTGCAAATTTGCAATGCAACTTGCTGCTGAACCTTTAAGCTTCGTTTTTAAAATCCACATTTTATATGTGTCTGAAATATTCTTGGAGACTACCAGATGTTCAAATAGTTCTTTGAACGTTTGCCACTGTGCATATTGAGCACTTGAAGCCTGATTCTTATTTATCCTTACATAGGCTTTTTCTTGTCGTATATAGCTAACACAGGCCCAGATGTAATAATACTGAACTCATATTCATGAGCTTCAGTCCACTGAAACCGGACATCGTTATGTGTTAATTCACGTAACTTTGTCGATTGTTTTGATAAGTTACGCATATATGCTGCTAAAAACTTAAGCATGCCTAAAAATCGCATGACATCGCTTTTATTCTCTGGTTTCTTAAGTCCGCGAATTGCCTCGCAATATTTACTATGCGGTTTGATGGTACCTTTTGAAACTATACGGCCCATGAATTTCATTTCCGTTTGGCGATATTGAATTTTATCTGGATTGAATTTTATGCCTTTGTCAACTGCTCGTGCAATAACTTTTGCGAGCGTCTCGTCATGCCGTTCTAAGTCCTCTGCCACAATGGCCATGTCATCAAAATAAATTATGACCCCTGGAATATCGCCGAAATGTTTGACCATTTCTCTTTTAAACATTTCGGGTGCGCAATTTAACCCAAAGGGCACGCGATTGAATTTATAACGGCCAAACGGTGTCATAAATGTCGTTAAGTTCGAACTTGGCTCGTCCAATTCCATTTGCCAAAACCCACTGCTAAGATAGAGAACAGTAAATATACACTTGTTAGCTAATTGACTGGTAACGTCGTCGAAGGTCGGAATCAGAAAATGTTCACGTTTTATGCACTTATTTAATGGTTTTGGATCCAGGCAGCTCGAATATCGTTTTTCTTTTCCACCAGCTGTACACTATGCACCCAGTCCGTAGGATAGTTGACGGGCGATATAACTTTATTGCCCACCATCTCTTCAATCTTACATCTGAAACGCTCTAACAAACTCAATGGAATTCTCTTTTTATAGTGCAAACAAGGAGTGGCCCCATCTTTCAATGCTATTGAAACAGTCCCAGGAAATTTACCTAAACCACTAAAGACAGTAATGTTTTGCTTGATGAAGTCATCCCTATCTTTTGGTAACGGTGTCATTCTAACATTTATTGTATTAATATCGATACGTTTTATTATCTGAAAGTTTACACTAGTTTCTAACCCTAGAATTGGAACATGTGTGTCGTCCACAACGACAAATTCTGCCTTTTGTTCTGTATTCAAATCAGGATCAACGCAATTCAGTATTACTGTACCAATAATGTTAATTTTATTGCCACTGTAATCGTATATTGGATAGTCATCAAATTTATTGTTAACTTTAATTTTAAGTTTAGAAAGGTAATTGATAGGAATGCAATTCACATCGGATCCGGAGTCTATTTTAAATGTAATCGGGATATTCTGTATGTAGTATTTCTTAGTCCACTTGCTTCTTACTAGTCCGTTATTATTCGTATTTATTCTATAAATATGAGTATAATCTACCAATCCACTTATTGATTCTATTTGACAGTTAGGTTTACCTTGTTCGTTCCAGTTATAATAATCTCCCACTGAGTGCACCTGTCCATGTTGTTTGTTGTACGATCCTGGGTTTATCTTCTGTCCGCTGCTTGATGTCTGCTGTCCGCTGCTTGATGTCTTCTTATCCGGGAATTGTGATGCTTACCGGCTTTTTTTACCACGACACATTTTAACAAAATGGCCCCTTTTGTCACAGCCTCTGCATACTACGTCTTTGGCTTTGCACACATTTAGATGTCCGAGCGAAAATTGTTGCCCACAGTTGTAGCAAAAACGAGTGACTGCATGTGACGGATCTTGGAGTTCCTTGGTCCAAAATGGTTTTGTTGGCATTTGCCGCTTCGTACACCTTGCATTTTTGAATTATTTGAGACAGCGGCTCATCCTTTCCGTCAAGCAATTTAAGCTGCAGTGTTTTGTCGTATATACCCAGAATGATTCGGTCCCGTAACATGCGGTCATTATAGGGTTTACCACACCCACAGTTGAATTCGCAGTAGCGAATTTGGGTACGCAACTCTGTTTCGAACTCAGAAAACGGTTGTTTTTCCTTTTGGGTGATCGTGTTGTATTTAAACGATTCCATAGCCACGTTCTTTTTTGGAATGCAGTACTCGTCGAAGGCGTTGAGCACATGCGCTAGTGAACGTGCACTCTCACCGCCAGTACCCTCACGGTCAGTATCCGCGGATATATCCATACCTAGCACCTGCTTTGTTGACCCATCATTTGGGAACAGGGTGTTGTATATTTCAACTGCCTTCGGTCCCACCAGCCACAAGAATGTCGCAATTTTCACATCCTCGCTTTCTTTCAGTTTCCCGTTCGCATGCATGTACATGCAAAATGTGCTCCTCCATGTTGGCCAGTCCTTTGGCAGATTGCTGCAATCCAGCTCGGGCGGCAGCCTATTCTCAGCCATAGTGATAATCGAGGTCCGGTTCTGACACCAAGTGATAAGTCAATCAAATTCCGTAGTTTCAGCGTGCTAAAGTTTATTGATGTTTTCAGGTCTCTATGCTAGCCGGAAGTGAGTGAGATTATCTTTTCATATCACAAACCGACTTATAGTTGCTGTGTTAATAATTTCTTGTAATATAATACAACTGTGTTAATATCTTTGATGTAACATAATTCATAAACCTACTTATAGTTGATGTGTTAATAATTTCTTGTAATATAATACAGCTGTGTTAATATCTTTGATGTAACATAATTCATAAACCTACTTATAGTTGATGTATTAGTAATTTCTTGTAATATAATACAACTGTGTAATACTTAAGGCCTATTCAGACTACATACAATGAGTGTATAACTTAGGGCTTGTACACATTGCTTATTACAGCTAATTCATCGAAATTGTCGTACAATTCATAGAATTTGCAGATGAGTTCGTTTTCTGCAAACTGATCCAGATATTCTAACACGACATTTTTCGTTCTATGAAGGGTTTTTTCAGTACTTTCTAAAGTGGTTTCGCTCAGTTTGCAGGTTTCAATTTTCTTTTCTAAATCAATTAGCAGAAATTTCAGCCTGCGGACTAAGCCAGGTCTCAAGCTTTCTTCTTTTGTATTAGAGGAATTGTTTAATTTATTAATGAGTTCACTTACCCTTCCGTACGCTGTTGTGTAGAGTGTACTTACTTTTCCAGCGACGCTGTCTTTAAAATAAGCGTTTTTTTGGCGCTGGGGTCCTTTAGAAGCTCCTGATGGCCGCTGCTGAATGAGTTCCACAACTCATCCAGGCTGTCTCTGAGCTTCGAAATCCCTTCGTTGCCTTCATTCAAGTCAACTGTCATTGCCTTGAAGTGCATCTTCTGTATCTCCTCAGCCTCGACTTCTCTAACGCTTCCTCGTTGGGCCCACTCGGTCATCTCTAGAATGTACCTTTTCATCAAATTATTCTTCCTTTTTCTTGACACGTAGACGAAGGTGTTCGTACAATTCGAACTAGCTGAGTTGCTGGATCAAACCGCTTCAGCAGCGTCGCGAACAGTTCATCTCATGTGTAAACGCGTATGGTACGTATGTAAGTACAGTTTTGCCGTATCTTTGATGAGTCTGCAAGCGCATCGGTATTTGTCGATATCATTGGCATTGATAGAAAGCATTACATCTTCAAAGTCTGCTACCCATTTTGCAGCAGGGTAATTATTATCCCACAGAGTTTTCCACGTCTGAAAAGTTAACTTTACTCTGAGAAACTGGGACTGGGCCTTGTTCCAATGCAACCACCAATCGCTTGAGCTGTAGCACCTTTGCGCGCTTGGCTAGAAGGCCAATTTCCCTATCCAATAACTCTTCGTCATTTTGGAGTTGGGCACTGGTGTTCTCATTATCGTTTTGTTCTCGTGGCGGGAGGCACAAAGTCTGAAGGAGTAGTTGATACGTAATTACTGGGAGAGCAGAAACTGAGGTTAAAGTAGCAGCTGATGCTGATGTTATAGGTGCGATTGCTGTCACAAAAGCGGAAGTTTATAGCGCCTGTAAGCTGAGTTATAGCCTCTTGCGTCTGTTCCATTTTTCTCTTATATGTCAAGGACCGAGCCAAAGCAAAAGTCTTTTGCATAATTTTTATGAGTTCAGACAAGAGTATTTCCTATTGGTAGACAATGCCTTTCTGGTAGGAATGGGAACTTAGGACCGCATTTGAGCATTAGTTCTAGGTTTTCTTTTTAACAAATTAGTGTGGGGGTTTCCAGGTCTTGCTGGGCTAAATTTTGTTTCTGCACTACAGTGCCGCTTATTGCCGAAAAATCAGTATTTGTTTGTCTAAATCTTAAGCTAGTTAGAGCGGTTTACTACTCTGTTCGTCAATGCAGAGACTTTGAGTAATTTTGAAAAGATCACTTAGGATTTTTTCCATTCCTGTTACCCTGTTTCTTGTGTATTCCGGTTTGCCTAAAAGCGATTTCGCTTCTACTCCATCTCGTCTGGCACGGGACCCCTCTACTGCCCTGCTGCTTCTGCCATGTGACGGATTGGTCCTATTGGTTACCCAACTATACTTGATTTTGGTCATTCTTCTGTTTACGCTAGCATCTCTGTTTTTGGTATTATAATCACGGGGTTAATACTGGATCCTCTGTTGCCAATAAATCAAATTGATTTTGTCTGTTGGTTGACCATCGATTAATTTTTACTTCACAATATCCATTGTGGCCCGTGTTATGTGTGCGGCTGCACCGTCTTGTTGAAACTACATATTCACCAATCCCCGTTCATCCAATTCTTACGAAGTCGTTTATCATAGCCCTGTAGCAGTCGCCAGTAACAGAGCACTGCCTCACAAATAAAGCCCACTCAAATATAAATTATACAGAACTTAAAAAGAGTCACAGATAAAAAAAAACGTGGGTTAAAAGCCGATTAAAGAATAAAAACCACCGATCGATCCACTTTCGCCCGTTGTCAGAATCCAAATGTGAATCTCTCTCCACTTTTGTTTTATTTTAACCCTCTCAGAACCATAAGCTTACAGAAAAAATCATGAGTTGCATTGTATGTAAATTTTTATTCTTGGTAAGTAATAAAATTCTGATATCAAACAAAAAAAAGTGTATGTAAAAAACTTTTTCCATAAAATATTAATTGAAAACAAATTTTTGCCCTCTTTTTCTCTAAAATAAATTCCATTAATACTGATAAATAAATTGAATTAATCCTGATATCAATGATTTCTCTAAAAAAACCAATTGTTTCGTATGGCCAGGGTTTCGGTAAACATAATTTCCCCAAAAAATTATTTTTTCTCCATAATTTTTTTTCGTAAAATTAATTCTGATAACAAAAAAAGTGTATGAAAAACGCTTTTTCCAAAAAATGTTAATTGAAAAGAAATTTTGTCTTCAATTTTAGATTAAATTTTTTAAATAAAAAATATATATTTCTTTAATTTAATTTTTGGAAACTTATTTTAGTATTTTTTTTTCTCAATTAATTTTTTTATTAATTTAATTTTCTTTTAATATGTTTTTACATATTACATTTAATTTTTGTTCTTTTAATTTTTTCTCTTTTAGGTGATTTGGCTTTAAATTTTTAGATTTTATTGTTTTAAGTAAAATTATATATAAAAAGATATGTCTTTAATTTCATAAAAATTTTATTAACTTCTTTTATGCAGTTTTTATTATTTTAATTTTCCTTTTTTTATTAAAATCTATAATTTTTAGATTTTATTGCTTCCAAAATAAAAAAAAATATTTTTTTTACTTGAATCATTTATTTATTTTTTTTTTTTTTTTTTTTTTTTAAGATTTTATTGTTTTAAAAAGAAAAATATTTGTAAAATATGAGTCTCATTTAGTTTACAGAAACGTATTTTAGTTATTTGTTCCTTGTTAAATTTATTTATTTGATGCATTTTTTAGTTTACTTATCTTTTCTTTTTAATGTAATTTGGTTTTATTTTTAGTTTTTATTGCTTTTGAAAGAAAAATTTTTATACTTTTTTAATTAGTTAAATTTTAAGAAAACTTACCGCTAAAATACAACCAAATAACGCTAAGACCTCCTCGGTAACAGATCTTTCAATTAGTCGTACGAAAAAGAGCATAGAGCTTCTAAGACAAGAGTTTTGTCTTTTTGGGTGCAGATATTTTCGAATCGGTCCCGCTCACGTAAATTTTAATGTTTCTCTCAAATATTAATGCAAAAATCTAAAATTTTATAAATTGTATAATTCCAATGGGAAAATAATACCGTTTTTTTTTTTTTTTTTTTTTGTATGGAGAGTGATGCACTCAAATGTGCATATAAAAAGCATGGTTTCGTCCACGGGCCACACTTTTCCCCCTAACTTTACATTCATTTTATGCGCATAAATTATTTTAAAAAAATCATTTTAAAATGTAAGCTTTAAAAAAAAAAGAAATCAAAATTAATTTTGTCGTTCAATTTATATGTATGTATGTAAGTGCTTAAAAGCGTTCTAAAAGTTTATTCACATTTTCAATCGAACAAATTCATATTTGTAAATATTTAAATATAATGAATTTATTGTTCGGTTAGTTAAATGTCGCACATTAAAGAAGAAATCAGAGCGTAAAAGTAAATTAAAAAAAAAATAAAATTAAATAAATACCATATCTATTATAGATAATCTATATGATAATGTTGAAAACCCCTAAATCATGACTCAGATATTAGCATGAATCTATATTTTACATATTTATGAATCTTTAAAAAGCAAAACCAAAACAAATAAAAACAAAACAGGATATGTAAAATTGAATTTAAGATACATATTGTGTTGTCCTACACATGCGAACTTATATGTATATTTATGGAATGAACGTTCGTACATACCTATTTATGTATGTATGTAATTTATTAGCATTAGCAGCATTTGCTTTACACGCATATTTTGCCTTCAGCTACTACATACAAAATAATAATTGTTTAACTTTTGTATGCATTAATTGCTTACATACATATGTATATATATTTTAAAGGTTCGAATTCGAACTTCTGCACTAAGGTTATTAATTTGTTTTTAATCTACTTATAATAATGTATACATATGCACAGATAAAATATTTTCTTTTAATTAAATCAAGGTTTATGCATTATAGTCATTTTCAAGTTAAATTCTTTTAGAATAATTCAATTGATTTTATTTTATTTTCAAAATCTATTTAATAGTTTTAGTAAAAGAATGAAAAAGACATAAATGTATGTATGTAATATTTTGCAAATCGCGCGCGCTCTCTCTATTTCTAATATTTCGTTTGTAGTAGCCTTAAGTAAGTTAATCTCTTATAATTGCTCTCGCTATTTAATTATAATATTGAATAAATCTATAAAAACAATCAATATACAAATATGATAAATGTAAAGATTGTATTTTTATTTATTCGGAGGTAATCTAAAATCAGATAAAGGACGGGCGAATTGTTTGATGTGAGCGCCATTTTTATGTTATAGTCACGCTGCTGTTGTTGCGCCATGGTCGTCCGGCGGTTGGAGATGCATGCGAAAACGTGTTGGGTGTTATGTGCACCTTGCCCGCCTCTTGGGCAGGTGACTACGCTCGAATCGTGACAGACGTGAACGAATCGGCAATTGTATGTACACAAATTACGTTAGTCGTTTCGTTGTGGTCGGAAGGTCGTTCAAACGAATGAGTACGATTAGTTACTACACCAGCCCGCCATGCAGAAAATGTATTCTACCATTCTTGATACCAGCCATTATACCGAATTACGAGACAAACAGTAATCCGAAATATGCATCTTTACATAACGAGTTGCTCGTTCACGATTGTCACGATTCGTGCCTTTGCCACCGACCGTAAGGGAGTTATGCTAGGGTGCATCTGGTTTCCCTCAGCAGTTCGGCGTCGCCATTACGTGCGCTAAGATAAGTCCTGACATCTTTTTGTAGGTTTTCGAGTTCCGTTGTATATCACTCTTTGTCGAAGGGATGCTCCACGTTGTCTGTTCTTCAGTCATACAAATGCCGTCCCACGTGTCGATGGGAGCGTATCATTTCGAAGTTGGGGTAGTTTTTTACGGTGGTCTCCCGCGAGGAGTGTTGTGCTCTTTTACCGCCAACATTGTCTTTCTTCGTGAAGATGATGCTCGGATGACATGAGCCTTTAGCTGCATGTAGAGTTGCGTTCTGGCAGGTTCGTAAATTTCTTCACTGCGTTTCGCTCGTTCTTGCTGCGTAGCTTGCCATCGACGACTGGCTGATCTGGCTTTATACTTTGTGAGCATGGACTTGACGATTTTGTTCCTGTCTCATAATTTATTACAGGTGGTGAAGGTGCCTTTTAAGCCTAATCTCCTTGACCTAAGTGGTGAAGAGTGTGACGGTGGATTTTTGTGGCTGAGATTTCGAAAATCGGAGGAATGGTCAGTAATTTTATCGCAGAGTCTCTGGATGTTTTGGTCGGTTGCCACGATCATAAAATCATCAGCATATCTCACCAAGTTGACTCCGGCTGGCGGCGGTTGGAGTTATAATCAAGTTATACGTAGATCTCTCTTTTTATATGAGCACCTAAACTATTTAAGAAAATTCAAATTATTTTCTCTCTGAATTATTCTAAAGCGGCATCGCAATGTTACCGCTGATTTATCAGCTTACTTCTTACCTTAGATGTTCCTATGACCGGATGCCCAGGCAAGAGATATTCTAGGTATTAATATCGCCGGCATGTCAGATAATACGGTTGTTTTATTCTGGTTCACGGCCATATGTTTGTATTGACCTTGCGCCTGGAAGACACTTTAATCATTTTCCAGACGTAAAGATAAGGTGACGCCGAGTTACCCGAAGTACACGCCCACCACCAAGCGGCAGGTAATCTTTGACCCATCTGTGTAACGAGAGCTAGCCTATTTGGTGGCCTCTTAGGCTGGGAATGGCACTTTAATACCAGCTAGATCAATAAGTCTTTAATTGTTAACACCGGGCTGATATGACAATAGGCTTATGAAACGGAAGCGGACTGAAGAGAGAGGGGTGTTAGGTTAGGTTATTGTAGTTGTCCCAGATAAGGGATGCACTTGGACATTGAGGAGATTGTTCTTTGTGTACACGGATACAATTACATAGCCGACGAAACGCCACGAGCCGATTGCGAAATTACCAATGCGGCTAATTTCAATGCCCCGGAGCTCAGCAAGGTAAGTCAGGAAGTGCCAGCCAAAATGTTTCAACCTTAGCCACGCGTAGGCTAGACAGTCTAATACATAAATATAATGCGTTGAGGTAATACCACCTTATCATTCTCCTGGCAGTTGCTACAGGAGGCTTTTCCAGCGTAAGGAGCTCCTTTAACCACCGCAATCCTCTCTAGGCCTAGTTTTCACCCAGAGATCGCTGCAGGTAGACAGATGTGTCCAAGGCTGCTCGCTATCCGATGATAACGTTTCAAGGATACCTTTTCTTTCCACGTTGTCAACCATGCAGTTTCGCACGTCGCTGTGGCACGGAACCCAAATGATCCTGATAAGAAAATACTCCGCCGCTGTTGAGATGGAGGTCCGACGTACTTTGACCAATTTCAATGGCTTTCAACTAGTTGAATGTGATAAGGGGATCCCAAAGTCATCTCACAGTCTCTTCCTCGGCCTTGAGACTTTGCGCGTCTGAAGACGGAGATAATGTATACAGCCTCCTCTCATTGTAGGCACACGCTACATCGTTAAACAATAAACTCCGCAGCGGGAAGAACCTCAAAATACCCACTGGCAAGCCCCTACATGCCTAAATCATCTGGAAGAGGAAATCGCTTAGCTTCGGTGAATCGAGACATATATGTATATACCGATACAATTGGACGCCGCATGAGGGGATAAATTAGCCAGCCAATTCAGTCAGCTTGCCCAGCAGAGCAAGCTAGATCTTGATCTTACAGACGCCTGTCCATCATGACCTACATAACGCCGCCCATCTGTCAGGGCTATCACTGAATCCATCCTAGTCCAATTTTTCGTGAAAGCTACGACAATACTATCACTGAATTCGAATAGCTACGAACGTAGCATATATGTATGTACGTATGTACTTTGAATGCATGCGTTTATAGGAATTCGTATTCAGTGATCGCATTTTCGTAGATCTTACGAATATATACATACATATGTATACGTACATATGTCCACCTCAGACCAGAAGCACTCGAGATACAGAGAGGAAGAGTTGCATGGAAAAGATGACTATTAACACAAATCAGTTTGAGAGAACACTCTTAAAACAACAACAGCAACGACTTTTCCAAAGCAAGGTGGACTGTCCGACCAACACCAGATCAGCCCGGGAAACTGCGGTCAAGGAAGCATGAAATCAAATTGCATTTTTTCGTTATACAGTGTGGGAGACTCAAACACAGCGTTCCATTGTTAATGAATGATATCATTTATTGTTAATTTTTCTTATGATAAATTTATAATATATGAATTACAACAAAAGCAATAAAATATTGCTTTTGTGCAAATAAAACTGACTGACTACAATGATATACTACGCTTCGTTCGTTCTAATAAGTCATTATTTTTTCTGTCACAATATCATCCTCCATGCTGCCAAAATTAAAAAAAAAAAAAATTAAAAATATTTTTTATAGATAGCATACATATTATAATAAATTTGTTGTCTACTTAAATGAGCTGCCAATGCAGCTGGAGGCACTTACTTTTGCACTTATATTAAACACTACCTACATACATACATGCATAGAATACATCAGACATAGCAGGCTCAAAACCTTAAAGTGTAACAAGAAAAAAAACATGATACATGCGATTTACATATGTTGTTCAGTAAGCTTCTCAAAAGCTCATAAACAATTTAAAAATAATGCCTAATTGAAGTTTTTCAATGATATGGAGTGTAGAGTAACAAGATATGTATGTGTGCAATTTATAAGTTGAAACTTTGATGCATAACGATATGGAAGTTGCATGAAATACCTAACACTTGTCTTCAAATCTTCAAAAAATACAATATGTATAACAATACAGATCAGTTCAATACAACCGATTATTAAATTTTCAACCTTTAATGGCAGTTTTCAAATGCCTCAATGCAAAACTCGACTGTTGCATTGAAAACAGACCATTTTTAACCAAACTTTGTGTGGACGTTATGTATTTTAGTTTAACGAGTGGCATCGTCACTTGTTTTAATTAGATGGAAGCACCATATATGTAATATGTATGTAAGTATGTATGTATGTAATAAAATAGGTTGTATACAATGCTACTTAGTTGCTAGTTTATCGCATATTATTAGTTGTTCGTTCACTGCATTGTGTCTCAATTATGTTTTTCTTTTTCTCTTTTTTTGCTTACATTTGTTTTGTAAAAATATAAATATCGTTTCTTAACTTTAACATGTTTAGTTGTAAATTGCGACACGCTTTATTTTTTTCGGTTTTCTTTGCTCTTAATTTAAAACTATTGCAATTTAGAATTGCGTAAATTTCGTAATAATGGCCACAAGAGTGGGGGAAGTGATTTGAAGTCAGCGAATTGCAATTGGCGCTCAAATCAAACGCGTACGCTTAAGATATGTTATAAGTAAACTATAGATGAATTTATACTGCGCTAAGGACGGTATGATGCTATCACGTTGATGACGTAATTGACCAATAACGCGTGGTATATCCAAATCCTGCGACGAGAGAGAGGGAGGAAAAGGAAATGTATATTGAATTTAATGCTAAAATTTGAATAAATACAGCAACGCACGCCTCACCTCATTATGATCCAGCGTATAGAGTAGCAAATCAGCGGTCAACGTGACGCCCGAACGTCCACCACCTTCCAAACAATGTATAAGCACTGGCGGATTGGTATTATGGCCAGGCGGTACTTCGTTAATCGATGCCATACGCACTGAATTCAATTCCTCGAGAAAGTCTAAAAAGTGATTGACCTCACGCGGACAATTCTGTTCGCCCCAATTGGTGTAGTTCAAATGCCAAACGGAACGATAACGACGCGATTGTATGTGAAATAGACGTAGTTTGCTGGTGATGCAACGATCTGTGGTTTGTGAGAATTCCTGATACACTTGGAACTAAAAAATTGTACGTGTAGGGAAACACAGAAATGTTTAGCTTAAGTAAATAGAGAAAATACAGTAAATAATAGCCTCACGTACTTGTCCAAACTCGAGCCGCTGATTGCTATTTGGTGGCATATAGTTTAAGCCTTCCGACAGCTGCACAATCAAGTAGACGTCTGCTTCCCAAACACATTGCCAGAAGATGCGTGTGGTCAACTCTTCCTGTGGTGATTGGGCGATTATGTAGAAGCGTTGTTTTGTGCCAACTGTGGCCTGGAAAAGGAACCAATTATTATTTTATAGAGGCGCAACTTTTTTTAAGGTCAAGTAGTGCAGTAACCAAACCAAGTATACAAGGAACATGTTTCTAAAGAACCCTCTAAGAACCACCACAACGATTACACCACAACTCCACCTCAGTCAAGTGTAATGCCTGCGAGGGGTGGAGTCACCTCAGGGTCTGCTCGGGACTACGGACACACAGGCAGTGGACCACGTCTTACGTGGCCCCCTGTTGCTCTAACAGAGCAGCCTCCACGGCAAACGATAGTCCGCCCGTGCAGCCCCACACACTCACACAGCAACCACACACAGTCGCCACTACACAACAACATAACAACACCACAGACCGTACCACAGCCACCACAGACCACATAACTCACACAACCGCACCACCACCCACACGCCGCCGCCAACAACTCCTGGTTCCCCCTACAATCTGCACGGTATGTCAGACCAGAATATTCCGTAATGTGACATCAGTCAAGTGCAACACCTGCCTTGGCTGGTGCCACTTTAGGGCATGTTCAGGTCTGCGCACCACGCGAGATTGGACGGGGAATTTCGAGGGCCCGTGCTGTGCTGCTCGGTCGCAGACGTCAATTGCGACGCCCCCGACCACCACCACAGGGCGGCAACCACCTCAGCAGCACACACAGCCAACGGCGGCAAGAACATACACCTCACTCACACCCCACATCACGACACGTCTCCCGAACCACATGAAGCTCCTCCAATTTAACTGTAACGGGCTACAGAGCAAGATTGAGGAGATAACCGTCTTCATGTGTCGGCACGGTATATTAATAGCTGCGGTCCAAGAGACGAAGTTGCACAGCAATTCAACTCTGTTGAATTGCGCCGGGTACAACGTGCACCGTCGAGATCGCGAGCGAGATAATGGTGGTGGCTTAGCGTTCATCACGCACCACACCGTG
>NW_023458645.1:12563-76824 GCF_013731165.1 Rhagoletis pomonella | reverse complement strand
CTACTCAAGTAGGAGTTTAACCTGCTGCAGTAGCCGGAGCGAAGTTGGGCAAGTGTAGTGCGTGTCTCCCGAGGCAGATGAAGCTCTGTCTCGTCAATGTCCGGGGGTGGTATGCCTAGAACGGCATTCACAGGTCTAGAGTCTACATAACTCGAGACTGAGTCCCTGTGAATGCCGTTCAGGGCCTGTCTGTACGCTGTCGGGTCCAGAGGTTGCTTAATGAACCTCTGGACTTCGTCCGTCAGTTCATATAGATGCCTCCTGACGTGCCTAGGCGAGGGCTCCTCTGCAAGCAGCTGTCTGTTTGGGTGGCCACTTCTGTGGCTCCCTATCAGGAACTGCTTGCAGAGCATTATGTTGTGCTCCTTAACTGGGAGCATTTGCGCCTCGCCGTGCAAGTGATGTTCTGGCGACATCAGGAGGCATCCCGTCGCTGTCCTAAGTGCCGTGTTTTGTCCCGTCTGTAGCTTCGTCCACTGCGTCCTACTAGTCCCTGGCGACCACACTGGCGCTGCGTAGTTCAAAACCGGCCGGCCTATTGCCTTGTATGTTGCCAGCAACGTTTCTTTGTCTTTGCCCCAAGTACTGCCGGCTAGCGACTTGAGGACCTTGTTGCGGCTCTGTACTTTATTGACAATAGCGGTTGAGTGCGCAGAGAAGGAGAGCAGGCTGTCGAATGTTACTCCGAGTATTTTGGGGTTATTCACCGTCGGAATTGGTGTGTCATCGACGTGAATCCCCAGCGGTAGCCTGACCTCCTTCGTCCAGGTTGTGAACAGGGTCGCGGAGGATTTCCTAGGGGAGAGGGCTAGACACTTTGCAGTGAAGAAGCGAGAAAGTTCGGAGAGATAGCCGTTTACTTTCGAACACAGGTCATCAATTCCATTCCCAGTCGCCATGATCGAGCAATCGTCGGCATAGGAGACAATCGAGAATCCCTCTGGTGGTTGAGGGAGCTTTGAAATGTAAAAGTTAAACAGTAGCGGGGAAAGGACACCACCCTGAGGAACCCCCTGTTTTATTTTTCGCTGCTTACTCGTTTTGTCTCTAAACATTACCGACGAATGTCGACCACTCAGATAATTTGCCGACCACCGTTTGAGCATCTGTGGGAGAGAGGAGGCCTCTATATCTTCTAGTAGCGTGGAATGGCAGACGGTGTCAAACGCCTTTGACAAGTCCAACGCTACTAGAATCGTTCTCTCACAGGGACGGTTACGGTTAAGGCCACGAGTTATCTGAGTGTTTATGGCGTTAAGTGCTGTTGTTGTACTGTGCACTTTACGGAAACCATGCTGATGCTTCGCTGGGGTCAGGTGGTTTGTGAAGTACGGGAGTAGCAAGGCCTCGAGTGTCTTCGCTACCGGGGAAAGGAGTGTAATCGGACGATACGAATCTCCTTTGTTGGCAGGTTTCCCCGGTTTGAGCAGTGGGACCACTCTCCCCACCTTCCAGATGTCTGGGATGATGAGAGTGGCCATTGACAGGTTGAGGACCTCCGTTAGGTACGCTACCCCCGCAGGACCCAAATTTTTCAGCATCAGCATGCATATTCCGTCGGGACCCATGGCTTTGGAGGCTTTCGCCTTCCCGATGGCCACCTGAACTTCACCGCAAGTGAAAGCAAGGGGGGCACAAGTTGTTGGCAGTTTGTGCAGCCTTCTGGTCACTCGACGCTTGGCTTTGTCCACCGGATGATGCAGTATGAACTGCCGGCTAAAATAGCTCGCGCATCGTTCCGGGTCCGACGAGGCATGGTCGCTGAAGGAAATTTCGACTCTGTCGTCGTGCTTCGTCGGATTAGACAATGACCTCACGGTTGACCAAAGCTTGCTCACACCAGAGGTGAAATTACAAGTCTTCAGATGCTCCTCCCACTTCTTCCGCTTATGTACGTTTACAAGTTGCCGAATCTCCGCGTTGAGATCCCTGATACGGGGATCTCCGGGATCGGCCTGACGAAGGCTATCACGCTCATCGGCTAGAACAGCCGCTTCGGCAGGGAAGTTTGGACGTGGGTCCGATATACATCCTGCCGGTATGAAGCGAGCTGCAGCAGCAGTGATAGCCCTGCGGAACTTACGTTCACCGAGATGGACGACGGTTGGTGTGGGGAGCGCTGCGAAGGTGTTTTCGGTAAACTCCGCGTAACCTTTCCAATCAGCTTTAGAAAAGTTGATATAGGTCCGGTGTTTGGCGGAGGCAAAGTCGGTTGGTTTATCAATCGAGATGACTATGGGTAGATGGTCTGATGCTAGAGTCAGCATAGGTCGCCACGTTATGCTGTTTATCAGACCAGCGCTGACTATTGTGATGTCTGGCGAGCTACTGCAGTTACCCATAATCCTGGTGGGTGCGTCGTCGTTCATTGTGCAGAATGTCGAGCCGTCTATCTGCTCAGCCAAGTCTGTTCCCCTACGATCGTTTGACAGGCTTGAGTGCCAAAGATCGTGGTGCGCATTAAAGTCACCTACTACCATACGGTTTTCACCTCTGAGGAGCGCACCTATATCAGGGTGATATCCTGCCGGGCAGCAGGTGACAGGGGGTATGTATATGTTAAATATTTCGAGCTCGACATCGCCTGACCGGATAGCGATGCCCTGACATTCTAGGGTGGTATCCCTGCGGTCGATGTCTGCTTCGATAAGAGGATACTGCACGGTGTGGTGCGTGATGAACGCTAAGCCACCACCATTATCTCGCTCGCGATCTCGACGGTGCACGTTGTACCCGGCGCAATTCAACAAAGTTGAATTGCTGTGCAACTTCGTCTCTTGGACCATGCCGACACATGAAGACGGTTATCTCCTCAATCTTGCTCTGTAGCCCGTTACAGTTGAATTGAAGGAGCTTCATGTGGTTCGGGAGACGTGTCGTGATGTGAGGTGTAAGTGAAGTGTATGTTCTTGCCGCCGTTGGCTGTGTGTGCTGCTGAGGTGATTGCCGCCCTGTGGTGGAGGTGGGGGGCGTCGCTATTGAAGCCTGCGACCGAGCAGCGCAACACGGGCCCTCGAAGTTCCCCGTCCAATCTCGCGTGGTACGCAGACCTGAGCATGCCCTAAAATGGCACCAGCCAAGGCAGGTATTGCACTTGACTGATGTCACATTACGGAATATCCTGGTCTGACATACCGTGCAGATTGTAGGGGGAACCAGGAGTTGTTGGCGGCGGCGTGTGGTTGGTGGTGCGGTTGTGTGTGTTATGTGGTCTGTGGTGGTGTTATTATGTTGTTGTGTTGTGGTGACTGTGTGTGGCTGCTGTGTGAGTGTGTGGGGCTGCTCGGGCGGACTATGGTTAGCCGTGGAGGCTGCTCTGTTTGAGCAACAGGGGGCCACGTACGACGTGGTCCACTGTCTGTGTGTCCGTAGTCCCGAGCAGACCTTGAGGTGACTCCACCCCTCGCAGGCATTACACTTGACTGAGGTGGAGTTGTGGTGTAATCGTCATCGGCATACACAGCAGGTGTATGTTTCTGGCCCAGGGTTTGACTCGATGCCAGCCCTGAGTAGGAGAATACGTAGTGAATGTAGCCCTATGGACGGACAACTTCTAAGATACTTCGCCGACCTAAACGGGGTTAGATCGCCGAAACAACAGCCCTTGGTCGGGTGAAACCCGAGTCATTCCGGTACGTAGAACCGGCTGTCGTGGGAATGATAGATCGAAAGGTATTGGTGTTCCATTTACATAAATATATAATTTGTGCAGAATGTGCCATAACGTTTACATTTCTCATCCGATTTTCATTACTGCTTAGGCTCAAAATTTACTATTATGATTTCACTTTTATATCGAATTATAAAAATTATTCAAAATATAATTAACTAAAGCTGTGAAATTTTGACAAATGATTGAAAATTTAACTTTTTTCGACTTTGGTCGCTTGTAACACTTTTCATTGAGATCGGCACAGGCTATATATTTTTTTAAAAGGCACATCTGTGGGGCCATTACGTTGATTGGATGATTTTTTCATGAGATATTGACGAATAGCTCCGAAAAATACAAACAAACAAAAAATCTCGAAAACGCTTCGTTAAAAAGATAATAGCGTATTGTTGACGTGTTAAGCGAACCAAAATTAGCTTGGAAAACGTTTCTTTCTTAGATTTAAGCTATAACTCAAAATTTTTAGAGCAGTGTTACTGGGATTTTTGATACTGATCTTAATTTTGTCGTCACCCATTGTCTATGGCCTTACAAAATTTTGAAGGCATTGACTTGTTGAAGCTTCAAAATCAAACTCATCCTCATGTAGTTATCAATCAGTTATCGACACTCTTTTTATGTTGATAAGTAAAGGACTCCCGCTGTTTATTTTAAAATATCGCATAAAATGCGGGACAAAGGCAGGACACTTGGAAAAAATCAGTACATTTTGATGTTTTTCTGTTTTGAACAGACTTTTGAATAACAGTACGGTCCTGCAAAAAACAGAACGGATGGTCACCGTACATATAGTTGATGCAACAACATGAAGTACTGAAGTTCGTTGACTGCGCAGCGTCGATTAACTACAAAGGGGCGTTTGAGCGTTTATCATGCAATTGGAATTTTCAAATAGTCGTTTATCACGCAGCGCACAATCGAACGTCAATTTTTAAGCCACTTTTTGTCAAAAAAAGGCAAAGAATTTTTATATGATTTTTACGAGTATTTTACGTACATACGTGTATTTTATCAGCAATTGAATGTTTAGTTATTTGTACAACGTTTTTGGGTAGGGGCAGAGGGGAATGGGGCGTGACCCCCAAACCCTCTAAACAAAAGAGGATGGACGGCGCTTTATGAAAAGTTACCGCTCCCCCTTCCCCCGAAACACACCCCTTGAAAGCTGTTTCAAAATAGGGGAAATTTGGATTTTTTGAAAAAGGATTATAACCCTCACTATTTTTTATATATATTTTTATATATATATATTTTGTGTTCGACAACTCAGCTCGGAAATTTGCAAAAAATATCATATTTCAAACCGAAATTTATTTAGTTATGTATTTATTTATTTATTTAATCAGCATATTTTGCAAAATAAATTTGCCAAGTACAATGTCAGCACCGGACGTCTAGGTCATTGAGTGCCATTGTTGATGTCGCTTTTAGTTAGATTTGATTATTGAGGTGATGAATTTCGAATGATTTTTCTATTTCTTCGATGTTTCTATTTTTATAATCCAGATGTCTTGAATGCTTCTATTAATCTTCGAGTTTGGAAATACTGTTAGTATGTGCTCTATAGTGAGTGTTGTTGCACTAAATGAGTAAATTGGTGGTCGAGTTTTGGTGAGGATGTGGGCGGTATTAAAAAGGTCTGTTCCAGTCCGAAGCTAATTTTATGCATTGACTACGTGATAGTTTTGTGTTGTAGTTGTCCCTGGAAATTGCGGCTGCTATTTGCACAGCCTTTGTCGGACTGAAATTATTAATAAATTGTTTTTTTTTTTTTTTGAATCTTATCTACAAGTGATAAAAAATGTTTTGATGCGAGCCACGCGTTTGGGCGCAGCAGCCCAAAATTGTTGTGCAAATCACTAGATTTGAGAATTTTTGTGTTTTCGAAGCAAATTATGGCAACTACCTACATATTACTTTTCTTTTAACACCCCCACCGAGATATATATATGTATGTACAAACATGTGTACAGTGCACAAAAATAAAAACTCACCCAATAAATGATGCACAGAGATGACAAACAGGCTCTTCGAAGTCACGTTGTATTGACGACACTTTTTCAGAAATTTCAACGGCATTGCTATCTAATTGGACTTGCTTTGGTCTGCACAAGCACTTGTTATTTCTAGCTTCGCAGCGTCGTTCGTTGTATTCGCTAATGTCGCTTTTGTTGTTGTAAACTTCGTTGACGCCGTCGTTTGCTATCATCCGCCTTTCACGTTCACGTTAGCTGCTAGACACATTCAACCAACCCACAATTGGACTTGTTGCGCCAACGTACACGATTTCCAACAATGGTAATCAGTCGGCGTCGACAACGCTTCAGTCTGTTGTTGCTATTACTGGAGCAGCGACAGCCACACGCACCTTTTTGTAGTATCGTTGGCCATTTGCATATTAATTACACAATCTTTATCCCCATACACTGCTTTGGGTTTCTAAAAATGTATAATTTTTATGTATTACCTTTCGTCGAGGGGTTTTAATGTGAATAAGTGTACACGTACACGAATTTGGCCCGCCGCCTGCACAGAAGAACTTTATTAACCCACTATTTATGGTTGGTCTTATTAATTAGTACTATGTATAAGGCACAGAATTTTCGCTATCGATTGTTTTTTAAGGCACAATAAAAACAGCTAACGAGTATCTGCAGCTGTAATTCAATTTGATATGCTTGAAATTAGCCAACACTTGACATAGTTAACAGTGCGGCTAACACAAATATTTCTTAATTTAATTGTAAGAAACTTTCGCAAATTTTCCACGCTATCACGCAATCGGCCGTCGTTGTTTAGATTTCTATGATTATGCGCAAATTATTCACCAAAAATATTACACCTACTCGTTATCCGTTTGATGATAAATGAAAAGTTAATAAACTCACACAAAAAATGTTAACAGAAAACATAAAATTATTTTAAGAAAAGAAGAATTTCGCTGCGAGGGAATTAAATGGAAATGTCAATATCATCGAGGACGTCAGTTGAAAATAGAATGTCAAACTTGCTGGAATTTTTCTGAAATGCACTAACGGAAATCAGTGGAATGGACTGTCGGAAGTACAGGGCGATAAACAGTTTTTGAAATGCAAGTTGACAATAAAGCTGCCTTTACATGAGGCGATTTTTTCACAACGGATAATCGCATGCAAAAGTCGACTTGCTCTCGATTTTGAATCACTATTTACACTTTAAGCTGCCTTTATATGAGGCGATTTTCCAGGCGATTCAACATTGCTCTGGAAAAATCGCTCGTGTAAATAGTGATTCAAAAATCGCTTGTCTCAAAGTGGAGAGCAATACAAATTTTGCATGCGATTGTCGGCTGTCAAAAAATTGCTTATTTTAAAGGCAGCTTAAGACATAAGCAATAACCAGAGAACGTTTCCCTGCAAAAATCGTAGTCTATTTGTGGTAAATTGGAGTACTTACAAAAGTGTTCCTCTGTCATGCTGTAGCGGACCAACTCGTGTCTCTGCGCGAGCTTATTGTTTGTTATCCGATAACTGCTCGTGTTTTAACGAAATGTGATTGAAGTTGAGCATTTGAAAACACATTTGCATGTCTGGCTGTAGCTGAACGTGTAGAGATGATCGCTGTTAGTTCTTAGCTCCCAGCATGTTCTGGTTCGAATGACGTCAGAGGCAACATGTAATTTTTAATTTTTGTCTTGGTTTTTATTAATTTCGAAAAAGCATTTGAGAAGTGAAGAACAAAAGCGTGTACAAACGAAAAAATATAACAACAATGCCATTGTTAATATGTTGCAGTAGTTTCGTGCTACTCTGATGTAATGCAGGGATGGAGTATATGGTCCTGCCCTAGGACATCGCAATGTTAATTGGACCATATTTTGTATATGAATTGTGGTTAATTTTGGAGTACTCTTTACACGCATGCATGGAGTAGTCACGATTTTTGCAGGGTTAATACAGAGAAGCAGCAATTACGAATAGCCGTGTGAATTGTCAAACACTACCAAAAACGCACTAGAAGCTCACCACTCGAATCGAAAATTGAGAGCGGCAAATTAACAGATCTCAGCGGCAAGTTAACAGAGCTGAGCGGAGATACAATTTTGTTAATTTGTATCAATGTTAAGTTCTTTGGTTTGGATTTTCGTTTTCGCGGCATTGATTTAATAAAAAAAAAGATGAAAATTCTTGGTTAAATTAATGAAAATTTATTTTCGAAGATATATGCCAGGGAATGCTTTAACTCCAAAAAGTAGATTTGTTATTTAATAAATATGTGAAATCTATGCAAATATGCAAACTCATTGGTGAATTGCCGTCGGCATTTGGGTCGAAAAAATCGTTTTTTTTTAACGATTCTTATTGTAGTTGCTACGCTATTTGCAATGCAACAAACCGCAGTTTGCTAGGTGCTTTAGTTTTTTCCCAAATTCACTTTAAAGATAGACACATTGACAAAAAAAGCCTACAAATGCGTACTCTTTGGTAATTTGTTGTCGGCATTTAAAAGCGAAGAAAAAATCAGTTGTTATTTTTTAACGATTGCTACGCTGCTTTCAATGCAACAAACCGCAGTTTTCTTGCTAGTAAATTCACTTCAAAGATGGATACATTGACAAAAACGTACAAAAGCATCAATTGCAAAGTGGTTTTTCTCGAAAAGTTATGTTTGAGTTTTATGAACATTTATTTCGAGAAAATGTGCTATATGTATATAACCTAAGCAATTGCTCTTTCTTAAAATCTCAGACCTTTTACTCGATTTGTTCGAATAAATTTAAGTGAAAGGTGCATACGGACCAATGTGTTGAATGATGATTTTTCACTGTAATACTCGTATTACATGTAAATAATGGGGCTTATTCATGGTCAAAATAAAGTTGACACTAAAGTTAGTTACAGCTTTTTCACATCATTTTCAGTGGAATAATCTGTGAAAAAAGCTGCAACTAACTTTCTTCCTATTAGGCATGCGCATATGGATGCTTGTAGTACACACAGATGTGATCAACTAATTAGCAACGAAATTCAAAATGATATTGTTTGCGAATTGTGTTTATTTATTTATTTTTAATAATTTCCTTTAAAATAGAATTCAATCTATAACAGAAACCACAATAATAAAAGTTTAAAAGCTTGCACAAATTGCATAAAAATTAATAAAATTTCAAAAAATTGTTATCAAGATTTAAAAATTTTTAATTTGAAATTTAGAAAATTTTCAGGTATGCAGCTTTGTAGCCCATTCAATGAAGTACACTAAAGTGCAAGTTTCTAGTCATTGAAAATTACCGTTGATTTTGTTTAGAATTTTTTTTTCATGAAATTCATGAAATTAACAAAATTGTATCCCCGCTCAGCTCTGTTAACTTTCCCCTCAGATCTGTTAATTTGCCGCTCTCAATTTTCGATTCGAGTGGTGAGCTTCTAGAGCGATTTTGGTAGTGTTTGACAATTTACACGGCTATTCGTAATTGCTGCTTCTCTGTTTTAAACGTTCTCTGCTGCTTCTCTGTATTAAACGTTCTCTGCACGCATCAACTTTAATTGAATTCAAGTCCTTGGTTCTTAAATGGGAAGCAACGAAAATATGAAAAGAGACAAGAAAACTTGAAACGAATTGACGGTACGGAGGTATCTGTACTCTTCCCACCTCCTTCGCCAACGAACGAGCAGACTTGAAAGCAAGACTTGACGTGTCTGAGAGGGGACTTATGTTGAGAGCCATTTGGTGGATAAAGTGTGTTTGTGGCCGCATATTAACAAAACTAATGTTTATTATATACAAATTGCATAAGTCTACTATAAAATCTATGCATTTGTATATGAATTCGCATACGTTTTGTTTTCATCGGACAAGAATAAACATAATTATAATAAACGAACAACTTGACGAAGGTTTGCCAACTTGCCTACACACGGCTTATTTACCACCAACTTCTAGCGGTTGGCCAACTGATTGTCCGATAAATCGAACCGTGTGTAGGGCCTTTCACGACACTAAAAAAGAGAAGCAAAGAAAATAACAAATTAATTCAAAACAAATTGGAAGAAAGAGAAGACTACTGCAAAATGGAATGAACAATAATCGAACGAAAATCAACAATTTACAAAATCAGAAACAAAAGCGTTCAGCGACAAAGTGGTAGCAAATTTTTTTCAAGCGAAGCAATAGCAATACACAAGTGTATAAAACGCAAAAGGGGATTATAAAATATACATTACATTCCAAATAGCAATAATAAAGAAACTACGAATTGCGACAAAATAGAAATACGATAGAAGTGAATAAAGAAGCAGTGACTACAGAACTTCCAAATACAGAAAATTTTATTGCAGTGCAGGGAAAAATACAACATTAATAATACGCATAACACATTTTTCATGCAAAGCAATTGACGCGATTTCATAAAAAAAAATCGTGGAAAAAGTGAAAGTGCAATAAAGTTGAATAATTTGGTTAAAGTACCAACAGCGGCTCCTCATAGCAATACCTTCAATTGTCGTATTTCTTGTTTTCAGCTGAAAAGGGCAAAACCAAGCAGAAAAAATTATGGCTGCTTCAGGATATCAACTGAATTTCAATCAGGATTTTACGTAAGTGCCATTTGATTATTAAAAACAAAAATGTTGCAATGATAAGAAAAAATTTACAAGGTCCTCAGCGCCATTGAAATTGCATAAATACCAAAGCAATTGCTACCAATGTTTGACAATAACCGAAGGCCTTGAAAGAGCAAATTTATAAACGGCGAATAGCAAAGTAAACAATTTGGATAAAGCATTTATTTACATAGGAAAAATAAAAGTCAAATTGTTATAAGCAGTCGCTGCTTTATGAACTAGTGGTTGAAATATGTATCTGTAGGTAGAGTTACGATAGACTTGGTAAGTCAGCCACTGTCTCATTGTTGTGATATATTCATTTTTCACTTTTGTTTGCTATCAAAAACCAGTTTCTTCGACTTGATTCCCCATTTTTTGCACTTATTTTATTCTTGTTCTGTGCAGAAACGTCTATTTTAGGTGCGCCTTGCTTTAGGTGCACTTGTACAAATCTCGACTTTTGTGTTCTTTAACGACGCACGTACATATACAACAAACACACCCTCCCCCAAGGCGCATCCATCAATCAACACCACCCACCTTGTATTGATGCGTCTTGCCCTCCCCTAGAAGAGTCGTTTATTGTTGAATGGCCCTGCTGAAAGACAAATTGGTAAAAAAAACGTTGAGCTTTATTTCCAATTGTAACAATAGGTAGTATACATACATTAAAGAAGTGAAATTAAATCACCTTTAAATGAATTTCAACTTCGATCAAACAAACTAGCGAAAATACATATCAAACAAATTATCTTATTTATGCTTTTTCTTAGTCAGCTGATCATTGTTTTTCTTACTGTTTGTTTTCGTTTCATTTTTCGGGCGTTACTATTTATTTTTATTTAATTTTGGCGATGAGCTGGTCTAACAACCTTGTTTTTACCTTGTTTGGTGCCGCCAAAGTTTTATTTGCTTCATTTTTATTTTATATTTTTTTTTGCGTGCAAAGGGGATTTCTCATAATGATGTCACTTATGAATGTGCATTTGGCTGATAGGTGAAGCTACAAAATGCTTACTTACTGAATTTACTTCCTTCGAAACAAATTTTCAGCGCTATAGTTTATACTACGGCAGTATAGTTCATAACTTGGATAAAGTTAGTAAAACAAAGTTATTCGGAGTCATATTCCTTAATGAAATCTGACTCTGACAGCAAAAAGTTTAATGGAAAAAAAGGCAGACATGTATGACAGTAGAAAGTCAAGGTCCTTTCTAGGTCATACGGCTCTAGTTACACACTATACTAGAGGCAAGAGTATTTTACTAAGCCTCCCATAGCCAAACATCACTAACACATATTACGGACTTGGACACTTATGGAAAGAAAGTTTGCTCTTGATTCAATAAAAATGCCTGGTTAAGCTTTTAGAAAAAGTTCGCGCAATTTCCGAAGGATTAATATGGTACCGACTTATTTTCAATGTTGAGCGCTGTACTTCAAAAAGTTTGAGACACCAAATTAAATCAAAAACCAGTTATTACTAGATAATTTAAAATTGGCTTGGCCTGCATATGCAAAGAAAGCTAAAAATGGACAAGAAAGTAAGCAAACCGCTATGTAATTAAACCAAAATCGGCAAACACTTTTGTCAATAAGTGATACAGCCAATAGGTAACAATTTTGCTGTAAAAAAAATACCCTCAGCTGACTGACAAGCTATCGAATTTCTAAGGCGAATGCACCTGCATAAATTTCATTGTGAAGTTCAAGGTTTGCTTTATCTCGAATATACCGATAACTGAAGTGTGGAAACCTGTTGATGGTAGAGGCTCAACTGTTTCTAATTTTTTTTGTTGGCTCATTTATCACACTCTAGTGAGCTATCATTTGTGTGTTGCTAGATGAATGCATTTAGAAAATAATTGACCATAATCAATTTCATTCCTTGATTATTGTTTATTGATTGTAGCGAACTAAGATTTAAACGAAAAGTGCAGACAATTTTGGAAAATCGCTCAAAATTTTTTGGGTTGCAAAATAGATGCAATTAAGAGGAAATGAAGTTGTGTAATTTCTATAGCTACTACCGCTATATGTCATATGTACTATGAATGTTTGTAATAATTTTTTCCTTACCAAGCTGAAATATTGTTCATACTATGTACATACATACATATGTATGTATATACATAGGTACATGCATGCGTAATTTACATGCATTTGTACTTTTCCATTATCATACTAACAATAATACATATTCACTATTCCAACACACTTCGCGTGCATTCATTTAGTAGATGCTATGAAATACCCTTTTGTTAAGCCATTAAAAATAAGTTTGTATGTACGTATGTACTACGTTTTCCACAATAAACAGCAAATTTTGTACTGGTTGAAAAAATGTATGAAAGGGTTAATTTCAGGTGATTATTGCACCTTTTGTTATCTGTTATTGCGGAAAATCAGTCCTATAGCTGCGTTGAAAATTAAGTACCTACTGCAATTTATCGTTGCTGCAGATTATTGTCTATTTTTGCTTTACTCTACAATATTTTTTATAAATTTTGTATTGGGAGCAATGTCCTTTTGACTCTTAAGTTAATTATGTATAACCACGTAGGGCAAAAATGTTAATTTACTGCATACTCGACATTATCAAATGTGCAAAACCAAATTTTTGATTAATTGATAAAGCTTTTAAAAGGAAAACTTAGTACTCATGCATCAATATGACGTAAACAAAATACTTAGATATCGAGCCCTAACCGCCAAAATAACGTGATTGAAATTTTTTTTATGCAGAAATATTGCTGAGCATCTAGATGCATTTTTGCACCAAAAAGAAAATTTTGAAAAAATTTCGCTTATGTACACATTTGTTGAATTTATGTTAATTATAAGAAAACATACAATTTTGACACATACATACATATATATCTATGGACTTTTGATAAAGTAACTTCGTATTTCGAGGAGGTTTAATTTTAGATCAAAAAATAAATTTAGTACAATATTGCATAGGAACAGCTCGAGATGAGCGGTTTTGCCTAATGTCTCCAGATACATACCGTTGTCTATGCATTCAAATAGCCATATTAATCTTTGTGATATTTACACATTAGGACGGGTAGAAAATTTTATTTTTCTCAAATCCCTTGGTAATAGTGATCCGCGCATAAGACCGATTCTTGTTAAAAATTCAAGAGTTCAGCAAAAAGGTTTGATGCATATTATTAGATAATAAATCCGTAAACGTAAACGACAAAGTCAAATATTCTCAAATTTATCTTTTTTCAACAAAATTGTAATTGTTCTGTTGATAATTACACTGGTCTATAGTCATGATAATATTTCTGGAATGTATTTAGGTCGCTGGTTCCATATATGTTCATCTTTTTTCACATTAAGTAGCTGTAGTTTGCAAATATTTGCAAATTTAGTAACAATTTCGGTAGCTATAATACGATAACCTTTATTTTCCATCACCCTGGAAATTTTTTTTGTATGCAAAAGGGTATGGAAACAGTGAACTGGCACAAATTCGGAGAAACACAAATTAGTTTACTTATGTTCATGCATACAATAAAGAAATTACAAATAAAGGAAATTGACAAGAGCTTTTGTTCAACATTTTCAGAATACTGCCTTTACATACCTGCAGTCACGTTTCCACATAATGGAACTAACAAAAATATTTATATCTAAATACTTATTGCACGTCACCTACTTTCATATAACGGCAAAATTTAGAAACCCCGAAAAATGTGCTTCTTCGGTGAGTTTTGACTTAAAATGGTCGTTGTTCAACCTATTTGTGTTTTGTTAGTTTATGTATGTGCTTGAAACTAATATTAACTTATTAAACAATTCTGAAAACTTTAAAATTTAAATCCCTTTAATCCTTTAAATATTATATACTTCACTTAGTTACAGAAGTAATGAAGAATTGAAAGCTCATACGAAGAAATTATAGTTTTTGTAGGTTTTTCCAAATATCTCGACAAATTGTGGTCTTATTAAAAAATTATGTACTAAATTGAATAGCCTTTAATTTAATATATATACATTTTTAACAATTAACACTTTCCCTAGATATTACCAACCAAAGTTCTATTATCAAAATGTATACCTTTTAAATCAATGTTTTAAATTAATCTTTCGTGATGAACTATGTTCGGCTTAGACCTAAAACAACATAATATTACAATTAAATGCCCCCTACAAAATCGACCCAGCCTAATGTACATACATACATATGTACCCCCATATATGTATATGTCAATGTAGCTATAAATGCATTGTCAACTCAACGCTTTAAGAATAACCATAAATAATGTTTTGATTAAATTGTAAGATGTCGCCTTCATGTCTCACTGCAGTCTACAACAAATATGAAAACAAATAAAGAAATAAAACAATAAATCAAAGGCATACAAGCCCAAGCTAAAATGTTGTATTAATTCGCATAAACATATGCATCTACATATATGTAGTGTAAAATTCTATTAATTTACCTTCTATGTGCATATTTATTTCATATATTCTTGAAATTTACGCTCGATTGCATAACACCACCTTGTTCCCCCATACATAGTACATACAGTCAGCGTCAAAAATATGAATACCAACAGCAAAAACTAGCAGAATTAATTTTTTTTAATTTCTTGCACCTTATTATACTACAAGTAATTTTTAGCAAAAAAAAAACCGACTTAAAAAAATATATATATATACACTTGTGATCAGCTAATTAGGCCAGCAACATTTTGATCAATTTGGGCTATTTTTCTTTTGTTTATTTAATGTTTATTATTTTTCCATAAAAGTCTAGCTCATTATATAACAAACACCCATATAAATCCAGATTTCAAACTTTGTGCAAAAATTATGAAACATCTGCAAAGTTTCAGCTAAATTTTCAATTTTTATTCAGATTTTTTTGACTGCACATTCGACAATTTTTATTTGTTTAATTATTAAAAATCAAGCGATTTTTTAGCAACTTAAGACTTGCACATTATTACCCTAGAATTTAATGGGCTATTAAACAGCATACTCAAAAAAATCCTAAATAATCTGAATAAAAAGTTGAAAATCTAGCTGAAACATCGCAGATTTTTCATAATTCACCGTTTTTTCACCCTTTTTTTCTTTGTAAAAAAACTCATTCACGTCCCAATTAAATTTTTTTTATCAACATGGAATGAGGCTCGTTTGTCTTACCTTTTTTCATGCTTTGAATGAACTTATTTGCAAAGAAATAAAAAGGGTGAGCAAATTGGGCTGAGTTATACAAGTTTTTCTTAAAAAAGAAGATAAAAAACAGCATTATTATGATTCCGTTGAACATTTAATTTAAATATTTGTATGCAAATTTTTTAAGCTTAAACTGTTTTGTGATCTGAGGTGAATTTTTGTAAAAAATACTAAAAAAAACTGTTACTGTTATTCACAAAAAAACTCACTTTTTCGAGGCATTTTCAATTTGGTCCAGCTCACGTAAATCTTAATATTTTTCCGAAATATTATGATTCCGATGGAAAAAAGCCTTACCGCTTTATTATTTGTATGGGGAGTTATGCAGTCTAATGTACATACATAGATATCCATCATATCGTTGACGAGTGCCTACCTGGCTGTCTAAGCACGATTCGTCATTCCTCATTTGACTATACATACATACAAACAAACTTGCAAATGTGCATCCGCATGTGCACCGTTTTGTATATGAGTGGAAACTTGCAAAGTTGGCGAAAATTGCGAAATTAACTGGTTTGTCTGTCTTGGGTGAGTGTTTCATTAACGATTGCAATCAGCTGATGGAAAAAAACAAAAGCCAAAAAATAATAAAGTAGATATCGTAAGTTTGTAGCAAGAATATCGTAACTCGAAAAAAGCACTTTAAACCAAAATAAATTTAACTAAAATGTCGAATAAATAGTATATAAGGAAACCGCATGATCAAGTCTAAATAGCAACAAAATATATAGTGGCCCTTGATTGTAGTTTGTTTGACAAATTAAAAAGTGGAAAAAGCAGCAACAGTTTACATAGCGAACTTAGTGTGTGTGTAGACCATTGGCTTTGTAAGTCGGAGTCGAGTCTTAATCACGAAAAAACATAAGCTAAAATTTTGAAAAAAAAAAATCACTTAGAGTAGAACACCCTCACAACAAGCTTTTCATGTGTTCAGCGCTCTATTCAGCTACATACATACATACATACATACATATAAGTTTTATTTACAGCTTGAGCGTCGAAAGCCAAACGCTTGAGCGCTTGTGGAATTCTACTCTTACGTTTCTTTAACTGACTTCAAAAAAAGGAAAAGGTTATCAATTCGTCGGAATATATTTTCTTATGTATGTTACCGCATAACTTTGGACCACGTTAAACGATTTCGATATTAACTTGTTTTGATTACTATTGTTGTTGTTCATAAAAAATTTTCTTTAAAAAACGCGTTGCGTTGCGAACGTTACGCTCGGACGTTTCTTTTTTTTTGTCCGCAAAAAATTAAAAGTTAAAAAATTTGTGTGGTAAAAAATAATGGATTTAATTGTTTAAAACAAAATATATACATATATATTTTTCTAATAGATATATTTTTTAATGCCATTTCATTTTTAGAAACTTAAATTATTTTCTTATTTAAATTTTTTTGGAAATTTAACTTATTTTTTTGTTTTAATTTTAAGAAACGCATTTTATTTGTTTATTTTTGTATTAATTTTTAGATATTGTTTTAAAAGGAAAAATATTTGTTTTAAATTTCATGTAGTTTTTCGAAACTTTACGTATTATGTACATATGTATTTCTTGATAAATTATTTTTCTTTTTTAATTTATAGATTTGAAGGTTTTAAAAAAAGTATTTTTATTTAATTTCATTTAAATGTTAGGAACCTATTTATTCTTTTTCTTTTTTAAATTGTATTGTCTTCTTTTTTAACTTTAACTTTTTAATTAAATTCTTGGGAACAATAAAAAAAAATGTATGTCTTTAAAAATGTCTTATAAATTATATATAGGTATACATATATATATTTTTTTTAACTATTAATTTTTATTTAATTCTCTTCATATTTATAAATTTTATAGTTTTAAAAAGAAACACATTTTTAAACATTTAATTTTTAGAAAGTTATTTTTATTTATATTTTATTTTATATTCTTTTATATTTATGTTTAGTTTTCATTGTTTTAGAAAAAAAAAATTGTTTTCTTTTATTTAATTTAATGTTTAAAAAACTTACTGCTAAAAGACAAACTCGTTCCTCACGCTGGAAGATCTTTCAATTAGTCTTTCGAAAGAAAGAAAAGAGCTTTTAAGATAGTTGTCAGAATAATTGTCTTATGAAAGACTGTGGTTAGTCGAAAGACAGTTGCCGGAATTGCCCTTTTAACGTTATAGCACCTTTAATTATTAGGCCGTTAGTGACAATTATTTTTAACATAATGACACCGGTATTTTTTTATTTCTGAACTCTGTCATTTAATGCCCAGTGGAAATCCGGCATTATTATTTTTTAAACAGCCTAAAGGAGGTGCTGGCACCATTTCCATGTACATATGTAATTTATAAACTTGTTTTCTTGTTATGCCATTCTTCCTGGAAAATTGTGATATGTACCTACATATTTGTTAACTACGGTTATTATTCAAAGAGGCTGTTTGTTATGAGTTTATTTATGTGTCTGCAATATTCATAAATATAAACAGCAGTTTTTTAACTGTGCCGTTTTTTCTTTGTTTCATTATTTTCTTGCATCTTAATTAGTACAAATATTATTTACGTTTGCTCTGAATACCTACAGTTATTTGTTATGAAATGTAGTCTTTTTTGTTGTATTCAGTGTAGTATTTTAGTTATCTTCTGTTTGCTCTTTCGTTGTATGCTATTTTCTGACGTATGTTGATACTTTTTTTTTATTTATTTCGCAAATATTGAAAGACAGTAGCAACAGTACTTAGGGAAAGAAGATTTTTACATAATCTTGTTCAACGATTTAGATCCATACGTTATGATTATGGAGTATCGCATACCTGGCAATAAACCTTCTAAAAAATTAAGAAGGAACCGCGTTCATATCCAGTACTTTTAAACGACGCAATATGATGCTATCTAGGTCATGATTTTCACATCATTGTCCCAAAGAATATTGTCGGCAAAAGCCGATATGGCGTGTTCGAGGTTGTGATCGCTCGAGTTTCTTGAGACAATAAACCAGTTCTTATCTGTTGATTTCATGGCAAACCAAGAGCTCGCAGTTATCTCCAAGAGAGTTCTCACTTCCCGGAAAAATGCGCCTCTAGCAGAAATTTTGCTATTTCCTGCTTGTCCTCGCAATACACTCCATCAGATCTACTTCTTCTTCATAAGTACATACATACATATGTATGTATATGGCGCATAACCGCTTGTCGGCATAGGCCGTGATTAAAAACCTTCATCCATTGCCTTTCTTCTTTGCGAAGTTTCACCAGCCAATTTGGCGTGTTAATCTTGTTTTACTAATCTTAATGTATGTTCACATATAAATATAACCTGAATCAAAGCGTATTTTTTAATCACCTCGTCCATTTTTATTTACGATTTCATTTGATTTTGTATGGCTAATCTCTTTTTCTAATTACAGATTAGGGAGTTAAGCTCGAAAATGAGGATAATCTACTTATATGTAAACCTAGTATTAGAAGCCTGCTTGTTTGCCAAAGTGATTCGGTACTTTCACAGAAGGCCCTATAAGACAACATTTTCGATTTTCGCACCTGACGCTTATATGCTTTCTGCCAACTCGATGGCCAGTTCATGATTATTCGTTATTGGAATGCAATACTCTATTTAAAAGTTCCTTGGATTCGGTTCTAAGTCTGTTCCGTCCCCTGTGGATTATCAGCCAAGATTTTTATACCGGATTTACACTGGGTATTAAATGATAAACCATTCGAATAACATGTTTCAGGTGCCATTTTTTAAATGTCACACGTTCTTTGTAATTTTTGTCAACTCAGTGCCCAATGGAAACTCGCCATTACACACATTTTTTTTTTTTAATTTTTATCTACAAATGTCGAATTATAATGGACTGAAATTTGTGGTAGAAAAATGATTATACATAGTTAAACAGTATACTAGCCTGATTGAATTCGCCAGCAGTAAATTGAATTATTTCATTCATATCGGTTTAATGGAGGCTAGAGACACTGTTAATTTTAAAAAGAAATGGCTTAAACTTTTACACAATTTCTACAGCAGGCGTTCAAATTATGCAAGCAATGTGTGGATTAAAAGCCTTCATTTTTTTTTTATTAGGGTTGTCTACATTTTTTGTAATGTAAACAAACAGTTGAATTAAATTTTTTTTAATGTAAAGAAAAATAGTTCGTGAAACTAAATAAAAATACCCTTTCAAAAGTATTTGAAAGTTTTATGCATGTACATTAGGGTGCATCACCAAAAAAAAAAATAGCGGTTTCCACCTGAATCATAAAACTCATTATATTTTAAAAATTCCGAGAAAATATTTCGGAAAGCTATTAAGATTAACGCTAGCTGGACGCTTTTGAAAATACCTCCAAAAGTCGCGTTATTATATTGATAACATTAAAAAAAAATTGGTGTGCAGACCTATTAAGCTTAAGCTCTTCTATCATCTGAGGTAATTTTTTAGAAAAATTATTTTAGAAACTAAGTTTATCTATAAAAAAAATCGATTTTTGGAGGTACATATTTCCAAATGGGTCTTGCTCACTTACATAAATCTTAATATTTTTCCGAAATATTTCCGCGGAAGTCTTAAAATATAATAAATTTTATAATTGCGATGGTAAAACGGTGCCGATTTTTTTTGGATAGAGTGATGCATCCTAATGTACATATCGTCACCTTAATTCGAAACTGCGTTTTTTACAGAATTTGGTAGAATGTATTAAACAATGTATGTACATACATCTTCAGTAAAAAATGTAAAGTGTTAGTACCAAAAATAAAGGAGCTACATGCCACTTTTTAAAAAACCTTACCAGTTTTTGATACTCTTTTTATACATAATGTTTTTTGCTTCTCCTGTAAAATAATAAAAAAAAATTGGTTGGGGCCTTTGTGAATTTAATACATATGTATATACAAAAATTTTCTGTAAATATTTAGCAATACTTTTGTTTTGTTAAAAATTGCAAGATATTGCCTTTTTAAACAAACTATGCAGCTGTTGCAATTATACAAATCTTTTTTAAGTGTTCAAATAATTTTTAGATTAAATTTAAAATAATAGCAATTCTGAAAAAAATTAAAACTTTTGAGAAATCAAAGAGATATTTTTATAAGGATATAAAAATAATATAAAATAAAAACATATGTTGTATGTATGTACGCCTCGTCCAGAAATTGTTTACTTGTTTCATCATAGTTTTTACTTTGTTATTATTTTTCATTTCATTTCAACTGATTAGACTAAAACGCCTTTTATTTTTTTAAATAACAACTACCAACTACGTACTATCAGCAAAAAAATGTAAACAAAAACAAATTGCGAAATACATACATATGTATAATAGAAACATACATATGTATGTAGATATAAACAAAAGGCCATTTCAAGTAGCCCCATGATATCCCCTCGAAATACACAAAAACCTGTTGAGTCATCCACCATAGAGTCGATAGCAAAAAAAAAGAAAAACTAAATTAACAAAAGCGATACATATTTGTTTATGGGGCGTCGCAGTTAGCACCGCACCACTCACAATTAGCGCTGGCAAAGTGTTGAGAAGAGGCGAACGAAGGTCGACACGCGAAAGCGTTTGTTTACTTCAATGCAAAAGGGGTAACGGGGGGGAGCACACATAGTGTACGCCTTATATTTTAACTAGTTTCCATTACGTAGTGAAAAATGTGGTTCGTAGTTCAACAATACGTACATATGTACATATGTACATATGTATAATCGTGCCTACTAGGGCTGTTCTTATATTTTGGATGTCAAGTTTCCAAGATCAAAAACTGCGGCTCACCGCCTCTAGCCCATCCCGGGAAGACCACATATCCCAAATTTCGCTCAGCGCTCGCGAGCTGATCTCTTAAGGCACATTTGCGGCCCTATCGTTGTAATGCAAGACGTATGCTTTTTGAAGAGAGTTGCCGCCTTTTTCAATTGTTAATATGAATAAATCAATAAATTTAACTAAATATTACAAAATACTTTTGAAGAGCGTTGTCAACTTCTAGAATTTCAAAAACAGTTTACATATTTACCAAGTTAAATTAAATATTTTTATATTGCTATCACACGGGAGTGTTTACTTGGAAAATATTTTGACAGGTGTTGCCACCTTTTGAGATTTGCAAGCTAAATGAAGTATCTATTTTGATACGGTTATCAAACGAGAGTGTTGTAAGAAAGCTTTATTTCTAAAATATTTCCGAGGGTTGCCATCTGTTTCACAATCAATTCAATAGCAAATTTGAACCAAATATGGGTATATCACGAGAGAAGTTAAAGAAAGTTTTATTTCGCAAATAATTTTTAAGGGGTTGCCACCCATTTAATTATTTAACAGGTTAAAAGGGTTTCCACCTTTTAGAATTTTAAGAACAATTTACATATTTAACAAGTTAAATAAAATATTTTTGTGTGGCTATCAAACGAGAGAGTTTATTTGGAAAATATTTTGACGAGTGTTGCCACCTTTTTAGAAATACCAAACCTATTTGATTTATAAGCTAAATAAAGTATGTATTTTGATACCGGTATCAAACGAGAGTGTTGTAAGAAAGCTTTATTTCAAAAAATTTTCTGAGGGTTGCCATCTGTTTCACAATCAATTCAATAACAAATTAAACGAAATTTTCAGTATGAGTATACCACGACAGAAGTTAAAGAAAGTTTTATTTCGGAAATATTTTTTAAGGGGTTGCCACCTGTTTAATTATTTAAGAGGTTAAGAGGTGTTTTACGTAAACTTTATTTCTCAAATGATTTTTGAAGAGGGTTGCCAATTGCCCTAAAAGTTAAAATAAATTTAATGAACAGTTAATTAAAACATTTCACTTTATGTAGGTGTGAATGGAAAAGAATTTAAGAATGCCTCATTTCTTTATTTATATTGTTGAAGAGGATGCAACTGTTTTGTAGTTTAAAATCAATTTAATTGGCTATTTAAATTAAATATCTTAAAATGGTTACCAAACGAAAGGTGTAAGTAAACTTTATTTATAAAATTCTTATGAAGTAGGTTGCCACCAGTTTAAATGTTCCAGTTTAATTTAATGCGTGGTTAAATGAAGCATTAAATACAGGTGTAAAACGGAAGAGTTAAATAAAGTATTTCTCCAAAATACTTTTGAGGGGGGTGGCCAGCTATTTTAAATCTCATATTGAACAAATAAGTTGAAATATTACATCGAGATATCTAATAAATGTACACCGTATAATTTTCTGAAGCAACTCCCAATAGCGATGAGATAGCCCGGGAGAATCTTCTGTTGCATAAAGTTGGCTGACTAATTAGCCGGCAGCGGAAGACTTAAGAATTTGTTCAGCAAAATTTAATCAACTGCAAGAATGGTCAACGAGGTTCTACCAGCTACAAAGTCAGGCAGATTGGGACTAATATTTGATATTAAAATAAATTTTGGATTTGATATTTTCAAATATTTTAAGGCCGTACTTTTTCAAAAAAAAAAAAATACTAAAAAATATAGTATGCTTCAAATATATATAGTGTTTTATTTAAAAGAACAAGTAAAAATGCTTTTTAAGTAAACATCTTTTTTCTTAATATATTTCTTTGAACTTTTGGTAGGTTTTTACAATTCCTTATTAACCACGAAAGTGCTTTAGCGCAATTAATATTTAAATTAATATAAATCAAAAGTTAATTTTTTGTTAGTGAGGTAGTCGCTTTGTTTCTCTCATCTCGCTATTTCACATCCATAACAGAAAAAAACTCTTCCAGTGAATGCCGAAGTAGCAGGAACGGAGAGTAGAAATGAGATAATTTTAAGTAAATTTGCTAATTCATTATCAGTATTTTTAAAAATGTTTCTATTTTTGATCTGTGTTTCGACTTATAAAATCAGCCCTGTCTTTTATTTTGAAGAATATTTCTTTTAATATTGTTATTTCAGTATGAAGGTCATCTATCTTCATACACATATTTTCTTACAAATTACTGAAATTTATTTATATTTAACTATAACTGAAGAAATATAGTATTTTTGCGTACTGTATTTTATTTCAACAGTATATAGTACGCAGACCGAAAAAATAGTACAATACTATATATTATAGTACGGTTGGCAACCCTAGTATACAGTGTTATAGCCCATTCAATTCTAGTAGATATAATAAAATGCAAGATTGAAGTTGCTAAAAAATCACGTTTGTTTTGGCAATTTTCTTCACACATATTCTTCCATACAAAGTATATTCGACATTTTTTTTATATGGAAAAAATGCGTAATACAGTAAAAAAAATCAAAAATCAACGCGATTACAGAAAAGTGAAATTGTAAAAATAAGGATCGCCCTAGTGTAGATTAGTACATATACACGAACATAAATTTCTAATACGCGTGTATGCAAATTTTGTTTCGGCACGCCAGCCAATCAGACATACCAGTGATGGAATTTCAAAATTTCAAAATATGCCGAATGGTCTTCAAAAATAGTGCCGAAAACAAGATGAAAGTGCCACAAAGTTAATATTTTTTTAAGGCGTTTTAAGAACAATATATTTTTAGAAAAAATATTTTTAAAATATACCGGAGTAATATAATAATTATTAATTAGCTAAATTATTACAGTAAATCACTTTTATGAAGGCTCCTTAGACATATACATAAACTCATAGTAAAATTACACAGAATTCCAATTAAGGAGGGGAAATACACCGAAGTATAGGTATTATGACATTTTTACACACATATATGTTGATATAATGGCAGTGAGAAATAATGGCAGTGAGACACTTTGACCAGTTTCACATATTTTGTTCGTTGATTATTTTTCGAATGATTTTATATAAAAGTCTGATTCATAATTTAATAAATTAGAAAGAGAAATTTATACAGTGCAGACGTGTTTTTATTTTGCTCTGCGTTTTCTTATTTTCTACGTGGTTTTCCGCGCATGATATATTTGTGTATTGCGTTTTCTGGTGAAACTAAATTTGGTGATATACCTGTTGCCGTTTGTCATTTGATTCGATTCAAGCTGAGGTGTAAACGCTTAAAATACTGCTTGTACTGCTTTTGTTGTTGCCGAACTTGAAGGTATGTCTCCCCCTCCTGCTGCTGCTAAACGTCGCTTGAGCAAAGATTCTCCAATTTCGAAAGCAGCGAAACTGGATGAGAGTGCAGCTCTACCATCTATCCTAACTGCACTTAGAGAGCTTGAGCAAAAGGTACAACGTCAATCCGATACACTCCAATCTTTGTTTGAAGGTCTCTCTAACAAAATTGCGGAAGCGGAGCGTGCTCTTTGCAATAAAATTGATACGGAGATTTCTGTGCTCTCCATCAAACTAACAGAATCTGCTGAACGTATATCTGCTTTAGAAAGTAGGCAAGAGCTGCTTGATAGTGAGGTGCAGAGTTTGCGTGCACAACTAGAGAGAGTAAACTCCTATACCCCTGAGGAATCTACTGCCGCTGTTGTATTTGGATTACCGTTTTCTGAAGGAGAAAACCTAAAGAGTATATTTAACCACATATGCCTCTCTATTGATTTCTTGGTGCCGCAGATACGTGACATCTTTCGCTCCAGGCCAACCAACAACAGCCCTAATAGTGCGATTATCGTTAAATTCTACTCTTCGCATGATCGGAATCGTACTCTTCATGCTTTTGGCGAATATCGTAGGCGTACAAAATCTCTTATTTCATTAGCTGCTGTGGGGCTTGAAGGTAATTTCTCTATCTTCGAGAGTTTGAGCTCGAATAAGAGAAAGATCTTGCAAGAAGCAATTCGACTAAGAAGAGCGGGTAAATTGGCCTCCGCATTCACATTGCGTGGAGACGTATTCATTAAGACTTCTAAAGACTCTTCGGGAATAAAAATTGACAAGCTTGATGATCTTAAACTTGTATATTGATACGCTGTACTCTTTGCAACTCTTATTTATGTTATCTTCTTATATGCCTTGTTTAAATGTTATTGTAAACTATGTAAAGTTGGTTCATCTTTCCGTTTTGTGCCGTAAACGCATATTTGATGGTTGTTGTTTTCCATTAAAGGTTGCTTTTGTTTGCTGCTTGCATGTTGTCTCTGAGTAGCAAAACTAATAGCGTTAATGACAACAGTATTGCTATGTTAAATATTCTATGTTCCCAGCAGAGTGGTCTTAGGGTGGTTCACTTTAATGCGCGGAGCCTGAACAATTTAAAAATGGATTATGTGAGACATGTTTTCCAGTCCTCAGGTGTTGACGTTATATGTATATCCGAAACTTGGTTTGTCAGTGATGTGTGTGATGCTTACTATAACATTAATAGCTATAAGTTAGTGCGCAATGACAGGGTCGGTAAAAAAGGCGGTGGCGTTGCTATTTACTGCAAGAACCACATTAGCATGCGCACAATCTGTCAGTCGAACGATGGGGGCGTGGAGTTTTTGTTCGTCGAATTGTCTGACCGTTTTAATAAGGCTCTTATCTCGTGTGTATATAACCCAAACAAATATGTATCCCTTAATCCGTTTTTTGCATCCCTTTCTTCTTTCGTAGTAGACTACGAAAATATTATTATATGTGGCGATTTCAATATTAATATTCTTGCTTGTGACTCTCTGTGTTGTTCTCTGTTAGATAATGTTGCGACTTCCGGTCTCTCGATTGTTAATAATTCAGTGCCGACGAGGTACGGTAATAATTGTAAACCCAGTCTTCTGGACTATTTTATCGTGTCTGACGATTCATCTGTCTTAAAATTTGACCAAATTTCATTTATATCTGACCACGATCTAATTTTTTGTGCGCTTGATATTAAATTTAGCTGTTCTTCCTCTGAGCAGATTTATACGTTTCGAGATTTTCGTTCATGTGACACAAATGCTCTCTTCTTGGATCTAGACAGCATCGATTGGCGTAGCTGTTGGTATCTTCTGACCGTTAATGAAAAAATTGAGTTCCTTAATTACAACCTACTGTCCACCTTCGACGCTCATATTCCAATTCGATATGGCAAAACTAATTCGTGTCCTTGGTTCAACCTTAAAGTTCGAAGAGCTATTAAAGCCCGCAGTAAAGCATATCGTGCTTGGAAATCAAATAGTAGTAAAACTAATTGGGACATCTTTCGCACAGCAAGAAACAATGCTACGCAAATTGTAAGGTGTGAAAAGAAGAGGTATTTTCATTCCAAGCTTGACCCCTCTCTGTCCTCCGGAACTTTATGGCGCAATATCAAAAATCTCCGAGTCTGGGCCAAAGACAAATCAGAATGCACATTAGATGTGGATAGCATGAACGATGCTTTTCTTAGCAGTGTATCGTCTATTGTTCCCCTATCTAAATTTACCCCTTGTAGTACTGCAATTTATTCTGGTGTTCCTTTCGTGTTCTCAGCTGTTACTGAGTCGGATGTGGCTAAATGCGTCTTCAAAATTAAATCTAACGCAGTTGGAGAGGATGGCATACCTGTTCGGTTTATAAAGTTGATTCTCCCTTATATTATAAGCCCTCTAGCACATATAATTAACCACTGCGTTACCACATCTTGCTTTCCCGATTCGTGGAAAATCGCTTGTGTTTGTCCGGTTGCAAAAAGTAAACTTGCTTGTTCACCCAGTGATTTCCGTCCTATTAGTGTTCTTCCCTCATTATCAAAAGTGTTTGAGTCGCTGATGGCAGAACAAATCTCCTCACACATTTCTGAAAATAATCTCTTGTCTCCTCTTCAGTCTGGGTTCAGAGCGGGGCATGGATGCTCTACTGCTATGATTAAAATTATGGACGACTTGAGACTTTCTTTTGACAAAATAGAATTATCTCTTTTATGTTTGCTTGATTTTTCAAAAGCATTTGACTCAGTTGACCATTCATTGCTTTGCTCCAAGCTCGAATTTTATTTCGGTTTTGGTGAATCAGCTTTATCGCTCATGAAGAGCTACTTAAATTGCCGGTCTCAACGAGTGAAAATTGGGTCTGTAACCTCGCAGATTAAGTCCTTGAAATGTGGTGTTCCCCAAGGATCTATCTTAGGTCCTTTGCTATTTAGTATCTTTGTAAATGACATTTTCTTAACGTGTAACTTTGCAACAATGCATGCGTATGCTGATGATATTCAGCTTTATTTATCTGGTTCCTTTGATGACATAGATACGGTTGCTGCTAATTTAAACAATGATATAGACTCTATCTCCCGCTGGGCCAGTCAAAACGGACTCTGCCTAAATCCAAAGAAATCATATGTTTTACCCGTGCATAAGAGAAAATTTAATTATGATATCATTCCAGCTCTCAGTTTAAACAATTGTTCTTTAAAGCTGGTCAGTAAAGTTACTAACTTGGGATTTGTCATCAACTCCTCTCTTAGCTGTATTGATCATACTAACTCTGTTGTAAACAAAGTTTATGGGACCCTTAGATGCCTCAGGCAATCTGCATCTTTCACTCCAGTTAGTACTAGGCGCAAACTTGCCCTACAATTAATCTTACCGATAATTACATACTCTGAGTTGGTATATAGTAAGCTTGACTCTAATTCTGCTCACAAAATTGACGTTCTATTTAATTATGTTACCCGGTATGTGTATGGATTACAGAAATTTGACCATATATCCGCTTGGAGGTCTTCTTTGCTGGGATGTGACATCTCAGACTACCTAAAAGCCAGGAACTGCATTTTCCTCTATAAACTTATACATATGAGAACCCCACGTTATCTGTATGACAAACTTATTTTTCCAAAGTCGGAACGTTCTTCTGACTTAATTCTGCCCTCATACAACTTTAAAAACTCTGCCAGACTGTTTTTCATTAACGCTATTCGTATTTGGAATTCTATTCCTCATGCCGTTAAAACCAAATTCAACAAAAGCAACTTTAAAAGTTCCCTCCATACATATTTCTCGTCTAGTTGATGAACCTTCTTAATATTTAAGTTTTTATCTAGTCCATAATTTTTAGTTTGTACATCTATTGTTTTATTCCCAGCATTAATAGTATTAATATTACCTCTAAATCTGTTTAGTTACTTATATTGCTGTTGTACTTCAAAAGACTAAGTCTTATTGTACTAATTTTAAATAAAGAATAAAGAATAAAAGAAAAAAGAATAAACATAATATATGTACAAAAATCTTCATTTAAAATTTTCACAACAACAAACTTTGAATTCAAAATTTTTAAGGGGATTCCAAGTTTTCAATTTCATGCATTTTTCCATATAAAGTGTGTTCGAAAATTTTTTAATGGATGAAAATGTATGACTCCGCAGAAAAAAAAAATAAAGATCATCGGGAAGTTGCAGAAGCTTGCACTTTTATTTAATGGATTATAAGACTGCAAACTTAGAATCTTTCTAAACATTCTGAATTAAAAGCTTGTTGTTGTGAAAACTTACTTTTCGTACTGCGTATTCACAATAGAATTCAGCGGTTTGTAAATGTTTCTCACGGCTCTTATTTTAATTTTCACTTTTTGTATTTTTTTTTAATCTATAATGTGGTATGTGATTTTTGTGATTGTGCCAAAACAGGATGAATTGTGCCAAAAGTGCCTCTGTGAATGAAAGTGCCAAAAATGGCACTATTGTGCCTACTTTTCCATCACTGAGACATACTAAACATATTTGTATGTTAAATATGCGATAATGCACAGCTGACGAACTTGGCTGAAACAGGGTCACTCACGTGTGATTATTGTGCGCTTCTTTCTTGCGCATTTTTTTACTAACTTCCTACATATGTATATACATATGTACATACGAGCGCGTTCATATAATTGTTGTTTTACAGGGTCAATGTTGTTTAGTTTTTGAGTTTAGTGTCCATTTGCTTATTGCTTGTGATTTCGCGTTTTGTTTATCCTACAAAATTTATAAATATGGACAGACGTGTTTTGTTCTACTTACTATTTATTTTCATATTTGGTCTAATACAGGGCTATTCGTCATATAAATACATTAGATCATACCACCTTACAAGCAAACAAAAAAATTTCGCCGTACACAACCGAGTTCAAACTATTTTTGCTGGGCAGTTCCGAAAAAAAAAAATATTTTTTAGTGAGCTTTAATTTACTGACATTAGGGTGGTCGGAACTGAGATCTGGTGTGTAAGTACTAGAACGGGTATGCTTCAGGTCAATGAGCTTTCGAACAAAAAAGTTCTCTCCTCGAGACTAGAACATCGTTGCACATACATACATATCTTACATTAAGAGACGACTGTAAAGTTTCGAAATTGGCTTCAAATGGAAATCTTCTTTAGCTAAAGTTTAATGACTTTTGGCGTGCCTTCTTTATTGACATTAGGGTGTTGGGAACTGAGATCTGATGGGTAAGTACTAGAACAAAGTACTTCAGGTCACTGAAATAAAAAAATTTTCTCCTCATGACAAGAACATCGATACTTTAAGATCCGACTGTAGGCGCCAAAGATATGACGAAGAATGTAAAAAGGCTACGTTCGGCCAAACAAACTTTTTTTTTTTTAATTTCCTTGCAAAATGCTTTAGACTCAGGCCTGTAGAGCGATCATTTTTTTTTCCGGTACGGTCTAATGTACATACATATCGCAAGTTTAATAATACATATAGAGAAGTAGTTCTTTCTATCTGTCTTTTTGTATACTAACTGTACGGATTATTTAAATTTTTATTGCATTTTCCTACAAAATTTAAATTTTGAAATAATTCTCTATATTATTAAACGTGCAAAATGTACATACATATGTACATATGTATGTATAGTATGCATTATCGCTTTCAGCTGCAAAGCTTTTCGTATTTTTTAAATACTTAAATACTTTTGCTAATCTATTAATCAAAGTAGGAAGTGACATAATTCTCAATATTCTGCTATGCGTTAAAACTTAGCTCTCTTCCCCTTGTCTGGGTAATTCAGTGCCGCTTCCATGTTCATAAGTACATACTATGTATGCTTGTGTTCACGCAAAATATTAGCAGTATTGTGCAAAACAATTGCAACGTTATTTGTGAGGCGTCATATAAAGATAGCAAAAATAAGTTTCCGGAAATTTGTATTTAAATGTTTACCTTAAAACTATTTGTGGTATGCGTTTTGCTCTTATTATTCAAATGAAGAGATCCACAGTTTTACACCAACTCCGAACGGCAAAATGGTTTTATGGGAAGCTTTTTTTTTATTTCATGGCAAACCGCTCTTGCTCGAGCCAGAAATGGAACCTAGGCCCTACCAGATGGTACTACGTACCTCTAAACCACTCGGATCCCAGAACGGAAAGACTCTAACTTAAATATCGATGTTCAACTAGCTTTTATCCACCACAACTAGTTGATCTGAATTTTTTCGTTGGAACGAACTTTTGACTTTAACATGGCGATGTCCTAGGCAAAATTAATTTGGCTTAAAGCACTTCTAAGTCAGTATGTTTCGTTTGAACACGATTTTGTTCTGCACTTCACAGATGCTTTTTCACTATTAAGGAAAGCCGAAAATAATTTTTTTTTTTTTATTTAAATGCCTAATGAGATTTGAACCTGGACACTCTTGGCCGCAACCAATTGTAGCTGGCATCTCTGCAGGCGCTCAGCTATAGCCAGACATGTAAATGTGCTTTCAAATGTTCAGTTTCAATTGTGTGCAAGCAGCAAGTCGATTGTCCGACTCTGCATTTGATTTCAACTACTTCAGTATCAGTATGTAGCCGGTATGTTTCTTGTGCAGATGTCTTTTATAACAATTTAAAATTACTTTACATTAAATGCTGAATTTGAAGTTAGTTGCTACACAAGCAGAAATAAATTGATTTTTCTGAGGTAATTGGTTGAGTCATGCCGTACTGGGTTACGGTGACCGTGATATTTTTTCATAATCTATGCGCCCATCTTAAAAATGAGATCTGCATTAAAAAATAATTCTCTCTAGTGATTTAAAAGCTCAAAATTTATCTAAAAACAATCCAGTTAATTGCGCAGTGTTACTTAAAATATTCCGAAATACTTCCAAGAAAAAAAACTTAGTGTAGGTTGTACATGATACAAAAAATGTAGGATAGTTCCAGTTAACAAATTTTGACGGAAAATAAAATTTATTTAAGTTTCATAAATTAAAAACACTATTTTCTGCCTTGAAATATTAATAATAATACAACAATACATCATTGTATTTTGCGTTATGCTTTTGTTTTTTTATTTGTAACACCGTCGGACCCGATTTTGCACCTATGAAAAACTCGGGCATTTTTGGAAAGTAGAGATCAAAAAAGCACCCTATATTGCCATTTTTCTATATAAAATCACTTACGGCTATGACTGGAGAAAAACCACCTATGTGCTGAATCTATCAATAGATATTGCCTGGTGATTTTTAAACATTTTTATTTAACTGCGTAACCAAGGGTTTTTGGGGTTGCTGATTACGAACTGAGGTCGATTTTTTAAAAACTCAAAATTGCGGATCCAATATGGCGGATTGAGTTTTAAACAATTTTCAAATTTTTATGAAATTGGATATCCAAAGTTTCATGTGTTTGTGTACGAATTGGACTTTCTGATCTTTTCCGCAGTGCGGATTCAATATTTACTTAAAATGTATATCACATATCTCTTTAACCCTGAAAAGGAGAATCTGCGTAAAAATTACACATACTTTTTCAGCATTATTTTCTATTAGGGTTAACAAAAAAATTGGTTTTCACCAAATTTTTGGAAAATAGGGGTGGCTTCGCCCATTTACATATATTATGTATTTCAGAAACCACTTCACCGATCTCCACCAAATTTCTCCTGACCTTCTTAAACACCATATTGAACATTTTTGAAATCGGAAAAACACAAGATTTTTTCAACAAACCCCAGCTATCGAAAGAGACTAAATTGAGACCAAATATTTTGGCTAAAATGATAAAATTGGCAAAATTTTGTTATTCGCTTGCGGAACTTTCCGGCCGATGCCGGGGCTAGTATAGGCCAAAAGAATCGGCATCGGCCGTTTATGGCCGATTCTTGAATGAGGTTATGTTATTTAGTTATTTGATTATGTTTTTCTTTTGTTATTATAAAAGTTTATAAAAGCATTTGTTTTTGAAATAAATTTAATTCAGGATTTAATCGGCCGAAGCAATGGCCTATTCTTTGCCGATTAAATCCTGAATATACTAATTTCATTTTAAGAAAAAATGCTTTTATAAATTTTTATAATAACAAAATAAAAACATAATCAAATAACTAAATAACAATACCTCATTCAAGAATCGGAAAAAATATTCTCCCAGAATTGCTAATGTTGGACTCAAAACTGTTCATATATGCACATATCATATGTGTGTTTGTTATTCACTTGCTTAAAGCTGTGACAGACGGCAAAGCTTATGCATATAATCTGGCATACATATGCACATAATAATTTTGACCTAACAGACGGCAGTTATGTGGATAAACTAGCCCCAAGGTCGTGGGTTCGAGTCCCACGGCCAATTGAATTTTCATTTATTTCGTTTTCATTCTTTTTTTATAAGTTCCATATTTTTTTACGTTGCATTCAGTTAGTTGTTGTTGGCTTTTTATTAAAATTCAACTCTAAAAATTTAAATTAACTAATAGTAAAATAAAAAATGTGATATAAAATAAAGCAAATGAAAACAGAATAAAGTAAAATTAAATATATAAATCAAATAAAATAAAAAAATATATAAATTAAATAATAAAAACAAAAACAAATTTTCGTAATCGCTCCAACCGAGGATCGAACCTGGCATCTACCCGGTTGTAGCCCGTAACTCTTACCACTCGGCTACCGCGGACGCGGATCTCGCGCGCTTTGTTTACTTACTTGAACAAAAGACAACAGCTGGCCGTTTTTACCAGTGTTGTCAACTAAAACTGCCCGGATCCGAGTTAATTCCTGAAAATTTCGTGCATTTGTTCGGCTGCTTAAAGTGTGTTGGCATTGTTCAACTTTGCGTTCAACTCAGCGCAGGCAAAAAAGTTGAATGGCTAAAAATATCAAAATATGAAAAAATATCAAAATATTCGCCATAAAAAGGTGTTTGCATTGTTCAACTTTGCATTCAACTTTTGGTTGAATGGCCTTTCAACTAATCGCTTTCAACAAAGTTGGTCGCCAGCCAACATTTAGCCATTCAACTTTTTTTTCGTGCAACCCTGCGTTGAGTTGAACGCAAAGTTGAATAATGCAAACACTGCTTTATGCACATTTTAAAGAGGAAAATGCATGAGTCAAAGCAAATAAAGGCTGTTTATGCAAATAATCGAGCCCGTTTGTCAACCGTATTATCCATCCATACCGTGCTTGTATGCATTTTTGTGTACAGCGTCAGTTTGTTTACAATTTCGCACACGTTTTGTTTAAAAACTGATTAAAAAATCATACATTCAGCGTTATTGTTATAGCTTTTTACTCTAAATTACCTTAGCTAATTACATATTTGCTGAAGTTGTACTACATAGTACATTACGGTGGTCCATTGAAAGTAAAGTCGAAATTTTTCACACGATTATTCCATATCATAAAAATATCCCTTGGTTTTTTTTTAATCACAAAATATTTAGAGGTCGTTCAAAGTGCTCCAAGTTTGCCATGTATTTTATATGTGAAAAAAAAATGTTTCGTATAGTATTCTCTCAAACTGAAACAAAACAGCTTTAAATATTTAAAATTTGTATTCCCTAAAATTGAAATGTGTACGTAAAAAATTATTCTTCGAGTTTTGTTTTCATTTAATTTTACGTTTATACACCTTAATGTACAACAAGAAAAATAACGCAAATTTTTCGCACCCCTTTAAACATTTTTTTTTTTTCGAAAATTTTGAATTTTTCCAAAACCTAGTAGCCTTTGCTCCGAAAATCTCTTTTTATAAAATTTTAGATTTTTAGCTACCGCGACCTAATTTTTTTCACACCTTTCGTTCAAAGCTAGAAGGTAAAAAAATTAAAAGCACTCACTAGTAGGCTTTGCACTAAATTTTTTTTATAAATATTGGCGCTATTTCAAAATATTCTCCGTTGCTGCTCAGCGCTTAGCCGATGTGGTTGTTTTGTTTTATGGCAGAAAATCCTTCTTTTTCATCTTCCTTTTGTCCTTTTTCATATGATCCTTTTAAATTTTTTTTTTATAGAAAATTTAGAGATTTTCTTTCTAGAGATATGAACATACATAGCTGTGATATCTGTATGTATGTATTTATTTAAAAAAACTTTTACAAATAACAAACAAACAAAACTTTTTTTTGGTCTTCCTCCATTTGACGTTTAAAGTAACGATTTTCACCCGAAAAAATATTCCCATAGTTAAAAAAATCCTTTACAATTTCGTGGAAAAGTATTTCCGGATTATTCCTTTCTCAAACAAAATGATTTCCAAATTTTTTTCATCAACATAATTTTAATATTTTTGTTTTAATCGTTTCGCCTCCCCTTTTTCTACATGTGAATAAAAAATTTAAAATCTTAGAATCCTCGTAAGAACATATTTTAAAAAAATCCCTTAAGATATGAAAAGGACAAATCATATGTATGATCCTTTTTAAATTTTTTAATGGGAAATTTAGAAATTTTCTTTCGAAAGATACACACATATGATATCTGTATGTATTTCTGTAAAAAATATATTGATCTTCCTTCATTTGACGTTGACGGTTCTAGGCCAAAAAAAAATTCCCTTAATTAAAAAAATCCTTTACAATTTCATGAAAAAGTACATTAGGACACAAAAAAATTTTAAAATATGTTCACTAAAATTGCATTAATACTTAAATAAAGATTTGGCAAGTTTTTATCGAATTTAATGTAAAATTTAAACGTTTACGCCGCTTCGAATTTTTCACAATTGAGCAATTGTCAAAAATCTCCTTTTTAATCAAAAAGTTGTTTATTGAAACTACCTTCTTTTTTGTATCATGAACACGAACTTGAAACGAGAAACGAAAGAAATTGATTGTTAAACTACAGCCGACTCTATGGCACGAAAAGGCGCTTTTGGCATTTTACAAAAACACAAATTTTGTAGAAAGAATTGAAAAATGGTATTTTCAGTGATGAAACAAATTTCAATATAGTCGATCCAGATGCCCACCATGACTATTGGAGAGTCATTCGCCGTTCATGATAAATCTTTCCTTGGCGCAGCGGCCTTCTTATTTAAACTGCAGCATATGGCTTTGAAAAAAATATAAAATATTTTTACTTGGAAACACTCCTTTTGCAACGGGTTGATTAATTTTTTGGACAATTCGACCGAAGATATTTGGACCTCTATTGGCGAATGGTTGTTATTCACAACGTGCGCATAAAATATGTTCACTAAAATTGCATTAATACTTAAATAAAGATTTGGCAAGTTTTTATCGAATTTAATGTAAAATTTAAACGTTTTTAAGATAAGAGATTGATTATTTTTAAAAGGTATATATTAATACAACTATTTTCTTTATAATCCCAAATTTAGGATATAAAATCTCCCAGACCAAAAAACTTACAATTGGGTAACGCCGCTTCGAATTTTTCACAATTGAGCAATTGTCAAAAATCTCCTTTTTAATCAAAAAGTTGTTTATTGAAACTACCTTCTTTTTTGTATCATGGTATGATCCTTTTACAATTTTTTTATGGAAAATTTAGAAATTTTCTTTCGAAAGGTACATATATGATATCTGTATGTATTTCTGCAAAAAATATATTGATCTTCCTCCATTCGACGTTTAATGTAACGGTTCTCACCCAAAAAAAATTCCCATAATTAAAAAAAATCCTTTACAATTTCGTGGAAAAGTATTTCCGGATTATTCTTTTCTCGAACAAAATGATTTCCAAATTTGTTTCATCAACATAATTTTGAATATTTTCATTTTAATCGTTTCGCCTTCCCTTTTTCTATATGTGAATAGGAAATTTAAAAATCTTAAAATCCTCGTCAAGTTTATAAGATTTTCATCTTCATTTTGTTCCTTTTCATACGTATGATCCTTTTAAAATTTTTTTATGGAAAATTTAGAAAATTTCTTTCGAAAGATACATAGTAGATATGATATCTGTTTGTACAAAGGTATTTTGGGGACAGGCTTTGAATCTTTCTAGCTACTATCTTCTTCACTACTTGATTCTTGCTTTTGCTTCTGTGGTACCTTAACATTAGCTGGTTTGGCTGGTGTTTTAACTTCTGGTTCTTCGTCAGAGCTATCATCACTTGATGAAGTTGAAGTGCGGCTTTTTGTGGAGCCGGTTTGGTTGCTACAGCTTTGGGTGCAGGCTTTTCATCCTCCGAACTGTCCTCGCTTGAAGACTCGTCTTTCTTTGCTTGAGTTTTCTTAACTACTGGTGCTGCGCTTTGTTCTTTCGAATTATCATCAGAGCTAGATTCTTTCGCTTTAGGTTTCACTGCATTTGTTTTACCATTTGTTAATGCAACTGTTGGTTTTTTATTTTGTACAACCGGTGCTTGTTCTTCATCCGAACTATCTTCGTCACTGGAGCTTTCGCCAGCTGGCTTGATAACAGGCACCTTCTTTTTATTACTTTGTAGATAACTTTCTATTATCTGCTCCAATTTCGGAAAACCTTTTCCGACTATACTCGCTTTTGTTTTTTGTTGAAACACTTTAGCTAAGTTCTTGTCCCGTTTCTTTAAATATTCCAGCACAAGTGCTGATATTAATTGCTCATTCGCAACCATTATTTAGTTAATGTACCAACTATTATTTAGTGAAAAACTACTCGAAAATTAAAAAAAAGCAAATTTACTTACAAACGTCAACCAGTGAAATGTAATTTTTTATTTTTCCTTACACACACTCATTTTTATTTTTACTCTCCCGAAAACTTTGACTTTTGTAGGTTTGACGTCAAATTGGCTTCTACCTGTTTTTATTGTATCATGTCTCGGCCTTATGGCTAAGATCAAAGTGTAGTATCTGTTCTTATCAGCTTAACATCTGATAGATCCTCCATCGGAGGACAACAAATGTTAAACTGATTTTTGGAAATGGGCGGAGTGTTTTTAGGGGCTTGCTCCACCTCTGCCGCAAGTTGGCCCGGTATTGCAGTACCGCCGGGATTTCGGCCCAAATTATGAATACATAACTAAGTAACTTAAGGCCGGTCGACATAGAACCAGGGATGCAACATCGCTCTTAAAAACATCGATGTTTAAAAAAATCGATGTTCCCGCAACAAACATCGATGTTAAGAAACATCGGTTATAAAAACGATACATCGATGTTTTACCGATGTTTTAATATCACATCTACTACAAGAAATAAAATGTAGCCTGAAATATTTTTTAAACTCGAAAGAGCTAGATTCACATATCCGCTGCAAACCATAACTTTATACAAAACTTTGAAAAATTGAACATATTTTTATCTTAATTTTGAAATTTTTTATCAGAATTTTTAGAAAACATTTAGATGAAAATTGGTTGTTATGTCATCTGCGGGGACTTTTTTCAAAAAGTACTTTAAGAAACTATTTTTATTCATAAAAAACTTCATTTATGGAGGTATTTTCAAATCGGTCCAGCTCGCTTAAATCTTAATATTTTTCCGAAATATTTTTGGTGGACGTCTTAAAATATAATAGATTTTATAATTCCAATGGAAAAAAGTACCGATTTTTTTTGTATGGGGAGTGATGCAGTCTAATGTACATATAAAAACTTCCTTCAAGCAGCATATTTCAATACAAGTATAAGTATGTTGCTATAATTATGATCTATCTTAAATATGTAAATCTTATTTATTTAAATGTGAATAAACATTTTGAAATGAGTTCAGAAAAGCTTTGATAATCTAGCCACCAAAAGCCTACTCCTATCCTGAATGATGGTTGCACCAGCTTCCGAGAACAAGCGCTCGCTTGCCACTGGTCGTTCGGCGTAATACGAACGGAGTGAGTGAACGATGTCGATGTTTTTCACTTTTCTAGTGGATGTATCGACGATGCATCATGCAGCGAAACATCTATGTTAACATCGATATTTTTGAAAACACCGATGCATCGTTTGCATCCCTACATATAACTTTCGCGTTGGCGTTGGCGTTGGTGTGACAGAACGCACGTTTAGAGTATGCTTGCTACAATGAACGCTTAGCAGCGAATGCTTGGGCCACTAACATACCATTAACATACTAACCACAGATAAATTAATATTTCATATCAATAATTGCATTAAAAACGATGTTTCTTGCCCGCACTTGATTAAAAAAGAAAACTATTTCACATAATTTTATTTATTTGCAACAGCTGACGAGCAACGCACGAGAAAATTTGAGTGTTGGCCATCTTTTTGCTTTGTGTTGGCGTGAGCGTTGTCGAATTTTGGCTATGTGTCCATGTATTCATAGTCAGCTGTTGTAGCGACGCAACGCCAAAGTTCTATGTGGACCATGATGCAATAATACAAGGTGGTATCAGTTGTGACAGCCCGATTTGACACTGCCTTAGCTCAGTAGAATAAGAAGAACAAGTAAGAAAGTCTAAGTTCGGGCGGAGCCGAACATTAAATACTAGGCGCAAGTATTAAATAAATGTTTTTTCACCTTTCCGAAAGCTGCCGTTAGATGGTAAGCCGGGGTGTATCAATTTTGAGTAAATTAGCGTCCTTAAATTTCGAAATATTGAAGTTTCAAGTATTTCTGAAATTTACCGCTATATGAAAAGCGGCCGTAATTTTAGTCCGATTTCAATAATTTTCAACGCTTTGCTTTTATGTGGCAAGCACAATAACCATACCGAGTTTGGTACAAATTGGTAGAATGGTTACCGATATACATACATATATGTGATCATAAGTTGGCGGTGCCACGCCCATTTTCCAAAATTTTACCATAAACGTATTTCTTGGTATAGAATTGTTGCAAACGTCAATTTTGAATAAATTAGCTTTAATATTTACTGATTTATCGAAGATTTCGTATTTCTCTAAATTACCCTGTGGACTGTGGGCGTGGTTATTGTCCGATTTTAAAAATTTTCGACCTTTTGGTATGCTGTACGAAGGCCAACAACTGTGCCTTGGAAGAAATTGGTACAGCGGTTACCAAGATATACACATGTAACCATAAGTGGGCGTAGCTACGCCTATTTTCCAAAAATGTATAATATTGTTATTTTTCGTCTAAAAATGTTTGTAAATATCAATTCTGAGTGAATAATCTTCAGTACAGTATATTTTGCTTAGCTGCCCAATCTTGTTTGCAAAAAAAACTTGGGTACTTAAGCGAAAAATGTACTTAAGCGAATTTTCTTAACTACCTCATAAAGGCAGGTATCCGAATCTTTATAAATTAAGAAAATATAAAGGGCACTTGTCACGTAGAAATTGCTGTAATCGAAGTTTTATTAATCATCACGTTTATTAAAAAGGAAACGAAAAAACAATTCATAATTCGAAAAAACACACATAACAACACATAGACCAACATAAAATGCAAAGCATATTTTTTATGTTTCCTTAAACTCACAAAATTAGAGATTACTTAAAATAATCAGTAACTTTTCTCTGGCTAGAGGTTTGTAGAGATAGCTGCAATAATTGCTTTTCAATACTGTACAACATGTCTGCAGATTCAACGACTTTAAATCAGTGCCCGCCAAACACTTTCCTGGGAAACGAACTATATTCGGCCTGTCACATGTACACAATCGGCTTCTTACACGTACACAACATGAACCAAAAAGACAAGATCACGACAGCCGAAGAGTGGCCCGTTATAAACGCACTTATGAAAAAAGTAGGGCGATTTTGACATAAGCCGTTTGTTTACATTTGTTCGTTGTTTATATATTGGTGGTGGCTTTTTACTGCAATTTTCTTAATTTTCGCTTGTGACAACGGTAGCACACATAAGGTAAAGAATAATTTAACACAACGACATGATTTATAGGAGAATTTGCATAATAAAAATGATTATTCATGCGTTCAACAATTACGCGTTTTTTTTTGTTCTCTTCGTTGTTTACTTCTTACAACAAAGATGGCGTCGAGATTTCAACAGCTAGAAAATAACTTTTTTCTTTCTTTCCTTAAGGCGCGATCTTGTGTCTTTCGTTCATGCGTACACAATTCGAACGTCAACAGAAAGAGTAGAAGAGCAACAAATTTTATTCAGTTGAATGCAAACAATAGGCGAAGCAGGTTCATGACGCATTATTGTTGAATAAAGTAGGTACACTGAGCGGAATGAATGAATATTCATTGAAAAATTTTATAATACAATTTTTCGTGAATTATGTATTTTTTTTTAATACCAGACTAGTCCTCAATTAAAACATACAATATGTTTTGTTATTTATCTTTTGGTTTAATCGTTATTTCAAATTGTTCTTAAATATCAAGTTTTACCTAATTTTAAAATAAATATATATTAGATATATATGTTTTTATTTTATTTCTACTTGAAATCAACGAAATTTTCTTTTAATATTCAGAGTGCTCGAAGCACGTTATCTTTTTTGCTCAGAAATCCACACTTAAATTATAAAGAAATAATAATAATTTTGTACAATACATACAAAATTTTACCAACTTTTTCCTTTCTTAGGGCCGTTAACTTTCATTATATGTTTCTATGTTGTTTAGATCTAAAAAAATAGCGCACAATGAAAAAACGGGAAAAAAACATTAAAAAGTTTTTATATAAATACAACACAGAATTTTTTTCCGTGCATTACCACCAACACATTCTCATTTTTTGTTTCATAACTAATACATTCTCATTTTAAGACTTCTCTGTTTGGCGGGCACTGCTTTAAATGCACAAAAACGCTGAATAGTATTTAACGCGCAAAGCGCTTCATAAAAAATTGGAACGTCATCAAGTTGAGTAAAATTATGATTTTCTTCAACGTCAGAATTACTGTTGCATTCATTATCCGTAGGGCTATTCGTGATTCGGTGCATGAGAGCTGATAAATTTATGCAGTTGCAGAAATATGCCATGGATTGTGAGCGACCTTTATTAAACTGTCATGGTAAAACTTTTTTAATCAGCTGATAGAAATGTCAACCAGAGTTGCAATGCTTAGCATTTTTATGCTATGATATATGCTTTTATAAATGGATTAAAAAGTAGAAAATAATATATCTCAGTCCCACAGAATTTGTTTTGATAACTTACCTGTATTTCAAAAAGAAGTAAAATTGTGGCTTTTTGGTTTCAATCATGAAGATATTGAGATTCTGCTTCGACCTATTACATAATTTCATTTGGTTGCTCTTACTAATATACTAATATTGGTTTAAGAATTTAAATTACACATCACTTTTCTTATGTAATATTCTACTTATTTATCACAAATGCGTGTATTATAATTTGTACAAATAAGTATTATCTTTATGCGTCCCACAGCATTTTTATAATACAATATGAATGAAATGGCATCACTTCTGTTCTTTCAATGAACATCAGATGCCATTAACTATTTCTCATTTAGGCTTTAGCATACGTATTTATGTAATATTTAGTAAAGTTGTGAAGATATATTGAGAAATAAAGAAAATACAATACAATACATATGCACATACATACATACATATAGCAGCAATTAATTTTATTTAAAGAAATGGCGTGTCGTCCATTTCCGCTGTAGCGTATGTAGTGCATATTTTTAACTTCTTCTGGTGAGGCGACATCTATCTCTAGAGTTTTTCTAATTGTATGTCTTTGATATGATACCTACGACGAGGTTGATATCTAGACTAGGTTTGGCATAAATACCTTTGCTATATTTATAGTATAAAAATGGTGGTCTGGACATACAACATTGCAAGTTGATAAAAGCGTTGTATGTAATAAAATCAGACTTGAAATCACTGCACCCTTTTCCCTATTTTGGTCAAACCAATGCTTAAGAGTTTCTTCAACTTTTTCGTGCACACCTTTTCGTTGCCGTTTGCGCTGTAGATTGCCATCTTTGGCAAGACACTTGAGTTCATCTGTATTTCGTAAATATATATAGATATAATATATAAGATAAACCAGTTGAATTCATCTTTAGAAATTATAAAATTTTAGTTGAGAAAAAGAGTTTGTTACTTTTGGCTGGCAGAAATGAATTTTTGGAAACTATGAATACAATGAATGAAAAACAGCTTCTCATAAAAATACAATCGCCGTTCGGAGTCGGCGTAAAACTGTAGGTCCCTCCGCTTTGTGTGACAACATCAAGGCGCACGCCACAAATCGGAGGAGAAGCTCGGCCAAACACTAACATATGTGTAAGCGCCAATCTATTATTATTATGAATACAATTACTAGTTTAAAGGCAAATAGTTTTTTTCTTGTTATTTAAAGTCTTAAAATTTATATATAGATATTTATAAGTTTGATTTGGTAGCTCTTATAAGGGAAATACAACCCGGAATGTCTTCCCAATTCTGACGGAGCTGGTGGTATTGCTCAACGTCATTTTACACAGCCGTATCAGTTTGGCGGGGACGCCAAATTCAAACATAGCGGCGTATAGGCAACTCCTTTTAGTGCTGTCGAAAGCGGCTTTAAAGTCGACAAATAGGTGGTGAGTGTCGATCCTCTTCTCTCGGGTCTTTTCCAAGATTTGGTGTATTGTGAATACCCGGTCTATGGTGGATTTGCCAGGCCTAAAGCCACACTGATAAGGCCCAATCAGTTCGTTGACGGTGGCTTCAGTCTTTCACACAATACGCTCGCACATTAGGTCAAATGATACATTTGGCTGTGCGAAAGTCCAATTTCGTAAAGGCAGTTTTACATTATTTTTTGTTGCCATTCTGTAGAGAATACTCCAAAATAACAGAAACTTCACTTAGTTTTTGTAAACTAAAAAACACCGTTATACAGCAATAAACCAAAGTTACACTTTCAAAACGTTACTGATACGTTGTTTGCGCAACCGGTTTATTTTGTAAATTTCAAGTGCATTGTTTTTGTAAAGTTCGAATAACTAAAGGAAAATTTTAAATGGGGAAAAAAACTATATCTAAGTGAGAACCTATGTCCCAATTTAAAAAAGTGACTTTTTATCATTTGTTTGCAAAAAACTGACTTATTTGCATAACCTCAAAAATTTTTCTGATTTATTTCAATTTATGATTTTATGTAAGCTTTTACAATTTTGTTAACTTTCGGCAAACAAAATGGAATCGGAAATGGATAAATTAAGATGTAATGAGTTCAATTTATTTTACTTAATTTACCGTTTTTAGCCGTTTTCATGAAAAAATGTTTTTTGTGGGCTATCATGCTATCACAAAAGGCAAGTTGTTTGAAGTTTGGCTGATTGGATGTTCGAAAAAAGAAAAGCCTTTTTCGGTTGTCAACCATGTTGAAAAAAAATTTGGTGCTGCTGATATTTGCGAAAGTTCCATGAAACTCTTAGAAGAAAAAAACGCGTATTTTTTGCAATTATTTATCAAATAAATATGAAAATTATGGGAAACAATTTGGAAAGGATGCTAAAATATTTATATCTGAAAACATTGCGTTTCTTGCTGATGAGGTTCTTTTCGAAATCAAAAAGCCAACTGTGTCGACCATCAGTCGGATTCTAACTTTCGCTATCGCTAAAGTGCTAAAATAGGATAGCCAACCTTTTTCCGAATTTTTAGCTATCTCCAAAAATATCTCCAACATTTTTTGGTGATAAATAATCCATTTTAATGGTGATAAATAGTGAAAATGGAAGTATGTGATAGCAAAAAAAAAATAGCAGCCTCAATTTGGATTACATTTCATCTCCTGTAGCGTAGCCCAGGCTATGTTACAAATACACTAGCGCCTTCGCAAAAAGGCAAATCCTTGAGAGAACTCACGGACTGAAATTTCCAATTTTTTTTACTCAAAGTGAATAGAGCTTTGAACATTCTTTTAACAAATTAGTTATATAAACATTCGTATTCTTTTCAGGAAGTTACCAGCGATTTTCGGTAAATGTGTCACAAAGCAGCATTTGTATTCTGAATATAAATAGATAATATCGGTGGAGAATTTGGAAACACTGAAACCTCAAGTGAAAATGAAGTGATTTATGAAGACAAACTGCTTTAGGAATCTCTCCTCAAGACATATCTGCGAGACATGTAGTAAATATTTTTCTTTTTTTAATTTAGGAATTTCGATAATGCCATAACTAATCGCTAGAAGAAACCATTTATGTACATGTGACCATACTTATTTTATTATATAGCTCATTTTAAAGAGGAGCGGGTTGTGTATGATAAGAAAATAACTTGTGTTAAAACCAAGCTAATTGGACAATGTTTTTGAGTAATACCTAAAACATATACTCATCATTTGAACATACAAAAAAGCAGTAAGTTCTGTTTTACGAAAGCCAAGTCTGTTTAACATTTTATTTACTGCCTTTACACTTGTTTTAACGTTTTCCATCTTTTTACATTAAAATAATGCAATATTTTAGCTGCTATTAACTTCGCACAGAAAAAGTAATCATTTGACCTAATGTGGCTCGATAAGACCTTGTTCCTTGAGTACTTGGGCTTGTTCGAGCTGCAATCACAACCGCAGTGTTGCGCGAATTATTAAAGTATCACGTTCTTGGTGGATTTCTAGCAACGTATTATTAGTTGGGCAGTTGCAACAGTGTTGCAAGTTTTCATCAGTACGGCAGTAATGCCGCATTTATTAGGTGCCTCGAACAGGCCCCTTATTTTACTGATATTTGTATGGATGTGTGTATTTACATACGAATGTATGATTTCTTGTGTGAGGTACATGACTTAGCCCCCTTTCAGACACGTCAAGTCTTGCTTTCAAGTCTGCTCGTTCGTTGGCGAAGGAGGTGGGAAGAGAGGGGAAGAGTACAGATACCTCCGTACCGTCAATTCGTTTCAAGTTTTCTTGTCTCTTTTGATCTTTTCGTTGCTTCCCATCTAAGAACCAAGGACTTGAATTCAATTAAAGTTGACGCGTGTGGAAGCACAAAAACACAAAAGATAATGCGAAAAAAATTGCTTTCAAGACTTGACGTGTCTGAAAGGGGACGTAAATCCGGGTTTTTAAATCGATCCACGAACACATTCAGAATCAACATCGGCTAGAATATTTTTGCTGATTTGTGCGCTAATCTCCATTGCAATGCGGAAAGCATTGTTGTCAATTATTTTATTGTTTTTGCGTTTGTCTTTATCTGTAAACTTCTGCGGATGCCCAGTTCTCGACCATCGTACTTGAAATCTTCAAAACTGTCAGCGAAAAAGTCAGAAAACTTACCTATTTGCAATTTATTATCAATTGAGTCATAAAAGCGGCGAAATTCATACCAAGTCATAAGTTTTAAGTTTAAAGTTATGCGCCACTTCACTTTCAAAACATCACAAGAAGTTAGGTCTGCTATAAGAAACTTTAATTATTAAGCACTTTTTTCACTATGCTTTGGGTGCTACAACTATTTTTATTTATATTTTTAATTCTTTTCGCATTCACAAGCGTCCAACACAAATTTTAACTTTCAAATGATAATTACGAAATAAAAAGTGCTAAAAAGAAGACTTCTTTGAGATTTCTAACGGCTGGTAAGAAAAATCAGTAGGCTATGAAATTTTAAAATTTGAACGCTGGTCGATGCGAAGCAACCACCATCGCATGCTATACTCATTTTGCTGTATACATCCAAGCAGCGGCACTTAACATGCGCTATCTTTCGATTACAGCAACTGTTAATAATAGCACATATGTGTGTATGTATGTACATAAAAGGCAACTACAAAGCATGGATTTATTGTACAAACCCAAAACAACCACAAAAAGTATACATAGTTGTGCTTGACTTTACGCGCTTATTTTTCATTTGTTAATTTCTTGTCGATTCTGTTTATCTGCTGTTCTCAACCATTTTATGTGAGTATCGGCTGAAAAGGTTGCTTGTGTGCGGAAGAAAGCATACTTACCTGGCGTAGAGGTTACCGTGATCATGAAGGCGGTTCCTCCGGAGCGAGGCTTGGCCATTGCACCTCGGCTGAGTTGACCTTCGCGATTATTCCTAATGCGAATAACTCGTGCGTGTAATTTTTGGTAGCCGGGAATGGCGTTCGCGCCGTCCCGACGTTTATGAATACATTTAAACATTTAAATTATATAGAATTGGTCTTTTTTTTCTTGTTTTGTAGTCACGTTTGCCCTTGTTTTAAAAAATAGCGAAGCGAAACTGGTAAAAACAAGCAGCAGTGTGCAAAAACACTCCTCCCTACATCGTCACATATCCGTAGAGGGAATTTTTTTCATAAAATGTTTATTAAATGACTTAAATTTAGTGTGAAATTTTATTCGAAAACTTAAGAGCGAAATACACAACCAAGCGGCTTGACAAACCAAGCGAAATTTCCCTTTGCTTCAAGCCATTTGTTGTGCTGCTGTCTATGGGGTGTTTGAAGGTTTGACAAACCGCTTGAGGGAAATTTGAGCAAAAATCAAATTTTTTTGATTTTCTGGCCGCCATGTTAACGTTTGATCAAACCGCTTGCGATGTGGATGGTAAAATCGCCTCAATTGCAACTGAAATTTCACCAAGTGAAGACGTAAAGGAGAATAATGGTAGAAAACTAAAATGTTTTACATTGTTAACCGAAAGAAAACTAAAATTCTGTGCTTGAACGACTTATGTTTGCATGGTCTATGGCAAAATGGGAAAAGTATGTTTGACAAGCCGCTTGTGTGGTGTATTTCGCTCTTTAGAAAATAAAAAATTGTTTGTTTCACTGTTTGCTTAACACTAGTGATAGAACAGAAAAGTATCGATACTAGACTCATTTATAATACTCTAAAAAAGAATCGATGCCAGTACTCATATTTGCAAAAAAGTATCGATAATACTTGCACTTCCAAATATTTTTAGAGCAAACGCGAAAAGTTAACAAAAATCAGATTGCTTTGTTTACTACATATACATTATGACCTCTTTCTTTTTGTACTGCATACTCAAAAAAAATTCTAAATACTCTGAATAAAAAGTTGAAAATCTAGCTGAAAATTTGCAGATTGTTTATAATTTTTGCACAATTTTTGTGGATTTATATTTTGTTTGTTAATGAGCTTGGCTTTTATGGACAAATAATAAACGAAAGAGAAACAGCCAAAATCGATCAAAATGTTGATGACTTAATCAGCTGATCACAAGTGTATGTATAAAATTATTTTTATATTAATGACCAGTTTAAAATGAATTTTAAATGTGCTCTGACGAAATGAGATATACAATTTTTCGTTATAACTCCTCCATTTATATAGCTGGGAACAGGAAATTCCGCACTGTTTTCAATAATTATAACTCCTCTATCGATGTATGCAGATGTATTTAAAATCAGTAATCTGTCAAACTAAAATTTGCAGATGTTCATGAAAGGTATGAAGCCTTCGGCATAGCCGAAGGCAGCGCTGCTCTTGCTTGTTTTTTTTTTTTAATTTAGCACGTTTTGCACTAGCAATAGTTGATGATTAATATAAGTACCTTAATACGTTAAAATGACATGCGCAAAGTTTTACAATTACATATATTAAGCAAAAGCCAAAAGTTTTGAAACAAGTTCACAGCAATGAAAGAAATGACTGATATTTTAATGTTATATTGTGCTTAAATATTTTTCCTTTCATGAAACCCAGAGTACTTATAAGTACAGTGCCGTACAAAATTATTGGCTCGGAGACTCTTTCATCCGATCACAATTTCTTATCAGATCTTTTAGAAAAATTTTGAAAATGTAGCTTTTGGGCCAATAATTAATAAAGTGCAAGTCTGAAGTTACCAGAAAATTTCGTTGATTTTTTGCCATTATTTATTTTTTGCCGACAGTGTCTACCATATAAAAAAAAAATTGTCGACATAGTTTGTATGGAAGAAACTCTCAGTAAAAACAATACCAAAAAACTAAATTTTTATGTACTGCAAAACTTCATTTTCAAAATTTTTATAAAAATTCTGATTAGAAAGTTGCAGTTTGCATGCAAATTTATTGCATTTTCCGAGTTTTGCACAAAGTTTAGAAATTTTATTTTTATGTTTTTTGGTGTATTTAGTATAAACCGTATTTTTATAAAGAACAAAAAAATGCACATGCATTGTGAAAAATTCTCTGTGCTTTAGTTGTGATAAGTTGTTTGTTTTGTTGGTGTACGTTGTAATGATCTCATGATCTCATGTTTTTTTTTTGTGTTTTTGTTGTTGTGTGTAAAAATAAGATTTTACTACATCTTTTCGTACGTAATTTTTGTCGAAACGAAAGGGAGGGGAGCGAGCAACTTGAGATCCAATAAACATAATAAAAAAAGGGAGATGTTGGCAGCATGAAAATTGTGAAATGCACAGAAACTAAGGTGGCAACGCTGGGGGATGGAGATTGGACACTTGGCTTCCTTCCGGAGTATTGAGCGGCGTAACTTTCTTCATTTATTCATTGTAAAGATATTTCATGTTTTGTTAAATAAATTAAGTATACTGCAAACATAGACATATTTGAGATATTGAAGATCTAATAGTCAAAATGACAATTTTTTTGGGTAAATTGACGATTTTTCAGCGAAAGCTTTCGGCAACGCTGCTTGTGTTGCTATCTTCAAAGTTGAGAACCAGCCAAATTTGCACATAAAGAAAATTCGTTATTAGGTCACGAAAATCGTCAAATCATCATGGCAGTAAAAAATCTTCAAAATTACGACCAGATCGTTAACCTGGCAACACTGACCAGGGTACCCAATTCATTTTTGAGAATTCCCCGATTTTGCCCGAAATTTCGTAAATTCCCCAACCATAGATATGTATGTATCTCCTTATTGAAAAAATTTTTTATGTATTTTGATATATTTCTGCTATTTCTGTTTATTTTATTTTTAAATATGTATACATCAGCCCTGGGCGGCGCCTTCCCGGCGGGCATATCCGCGTATACATACACGCTCTGCTTCCGTAATTAGCCTTCAACAAGCCCTACAAGGTAATATGTAACACTAAAATTCCTGGACTCTTTCAAAATTACATAAAGTTGTCCATAAGAACTTCAAAACTCTATTGAGCCAATTATATAATGGGTTTTTAATGGCAACGCATGAGCTGACGTTCTACAAAAACGTGGATCCCAACGGGGTTTATTTGGTCCCAATTGAGTTATATGGCCTTCTGGAGCTCCTAAAGGAAAAAAGCACCTAATAACTTTATAATATCTTCTAAAGGAATTTCGGAAGGATTCCTGAGGTTCTGTGACTGGAAAACATTGTGCGATTGTCTATGTACAAAATAGGTCAATGGCTCTCTTACTTCAGGGATCGGTTATCGTCTCCGCCTAGAATCAGTAACATGGCACCCTCTCAAATGCCTAGTTTCATAAATGGCCTAAGGATGTAGTCAAGTTTTATGGGACCAGCTCAGTTGGTCTATATATTTCGATTTTATTTCCTCAAATATTAATAAAAAAACTTTTGGGCATTATTACGGAGAAGAAGCACAAAAAAGCAAGCACACGTAAGCAGCAAAAAGACTTCACTGAGTTATTTTTACTGACACTTTAATATTCACGCACGCCGGCAGTTTATTGTCAACAATTTCTCATTCACACTAGCTGACAGTGTGATTAACACAAGCTACGAATGCAACATTTGCCAGCGACTTGGAAGATAGCGCGGTGGCTCAGGGTGTAGCGCTGTCGTTTGACGGATGCGTAAACGTTGGTTCGAGTCCCATTCGTCTTTTTGTATGTATTTTTATAGAAAATTATTATTTTTTGTACAAAAAAAAATGTATTAACATGTGACCGTTAAAATTGTATTATCGTGCATTTCGATTAACGTTTCGTAAATGCTTCTCCATGAAACCAACTTCTACATACATACTTTGCATTCAATTCTACATACATAGCAACAGATAACTGGTAATATTCCTACGCGCATATTTTTAAATATTAGCAACATGCACATTTCAGATAAAATCCACGTACCTACAAATAACAACCAGTTGTGGCAAATGTAAATATGTATGCAAACCAAATTGGTTTATATTTCATTTTGCTTAGCCATTACCTGCGCTTTGCCCTTTGTTTGATTATAAACAGAAGCAAAATAACCCTTCAAATATGCGCATGACAACTGCCTGCTGTTGTGCTACATTTTGCTTATCTGCTTTTCGTATAAGGGGTCACGCACGCTTGTTTTCTGTTTTGCAATTCTCAAACAGTTTCTAACTAAATCGAATCAAGTACTTTTGACATTGCGTTATTAATTTAGCTTTGCGCAGAGGCGATATCGTAACCAATGAGGTTCTACCGAGGTGCGATTATTGCTAGTTGAAAACTTTAACCAATACCCCGCCGTGGAGGACGTGAAATACCGTCCGCCAAGGCAATTTTTGGAAGCCCGAGAGGGCTTGTTCTTGAATACATTCACTTAAATTAAGTAAAAGGTTTTATTCGTTATGGTCCGGTTATGATGCACTTTTCGCATAAATAAATAGGGTTCGAAATTTCAGACGTTGGTATCGATACTGAGTACCATGATACAAAAAAGAAGGTAGTTTCAATAAACAACTTTTGACGGATAATAAAATTTTTTGAAGTTTCATAAATTGTGAGTATTATTTTGGTTCAAATTTACTTTTACATTTCTCATCAGATTTTGCAAAAAATTAGGCTTTGTGATTAACGCGTCATCATTAAATTTCACAAATTCTTAATTTATGCAAAATACCTGAAGTCGGCTTGAAGAGATCGCCCTCCGATAAACAACTAACAGATCCTCGTTTAAAGTACAAAACCGTGTATCGACAAAATGCACAACTGTCACATACGCAGTTGCATTAATTGTTTGTAGAGAGTAAAACACTCATATTTCAAAAGGTTCTCTTTTTTTACAAAGAAATCGCATTTCAGGACGAATGGATAAGGCTTGAGCCAAGAGCTTGTGTGAGCAAATGCCATTTTTGGCAAAAAATGTCAATTACGCGGTTTTGCAGAACGACGATACGCGGTTTTGTACTTTAAGCGACGATATGTAAGCATACACTATCGTCATGCTTTCTGAACCTAGTCGTCAACCCCATTTTCGAAATCATGTAGCCGGCATAATTTTCTAGTTTATCATATTCCACATCGTTGAATGTACTGATAAAATCTTCTGGTTAAAAAAAAATATTTCTTCTAGTGATCAGGTAGCATGGATTTGATGAAATGTCATAATTTTATTAAAAGTCAAATGGTTAACAACAACAACGAATGTCATTAAATGAAACTACCTTCTTTTTTGTATCATGCTGAGTACTCACAGGCTTAACCTAATATTCGCGGCTTGCGTTTTGGTACGCACGCCGTCTTTTGTTTTTTTGCGTCACCCGAAATTGGCTTGCGCTTGCGTGCGCTTGCATTTGATTTCACTGAGCGAAACGTCAAATCAAAATGTCACGCAGAACAAAAATTGGAAATTGAGTTAGCTTCATACGCACTCCGTTCAATTTCGGTTGGTCCCATACAAGTTGTATGTGCATGAGAAATTTTTGACAGTAAATTGGCGGCGTGCGTGAATATTAGGTTAGTTAGCCTGTCATACTGGCATCGAGCTTATGGTATCGATACTCTAAAAGTATCAGGGAAAAAGTATCCATACTACTCAGTATCGGATAGGCCTGGGTAACGGCGCAAATTTTTTGGCGCTGACACACTAACTCCAGTGCCAATGTCGGAACCAGCACAGTGTGTTGGCGCAATGGCGCCTCTTCAGGCTAAAGCTCATTTCTTTTATTGCTGCACGCTGCACCAAAGGGAATTAATACAAGGTTATATCGGTTGAGAAAAAACTCAAGGATACCCAAGTTCAAAACCCAAAAATACAACAAACCCATCATTTTCACATTCAGAAGGACCGCGACGAACCTTGTATAAATTCGCCTTGTGCTGCACATTTTACAAGAGAGACTTCTATTTCGGGTGTTCTTTGCTTGTTCTTTGCGACACCCGGTGTTGTCAGTGTTCCGGTGTTGAACTAAGGGGAATTAATACAAGGTGGTATCAGTTGGGCAAAAACAACTCAAGTATACCCAATTTCAAAACCCAAAAATACAACAAACACATAATTTTCACATTCAGAAAGACTGCGGCAAATTTTAGCAACACCACCTTGTAAAAATTCGCCTTGTGCTGCACATTTTACAAGTGACACTTCGCTTTTGTGTGTTCTTTGCTGGTTCTTTGCGCCGTCTGGTGTTGTCAGTGTTCCGGTGTTGCTGGCGCCATTGCGTCACTGAGTTGTGACAATCGGTATCGGCGCCAGTAACTCAGCTCTCGGTATCAGCGCAATGGCGCGGCGCCGCACTGTGTTACCCACGGCTAGTATCGGATTCATTAAAATACGTTTTTTGGGATACTAAAATTATTTTATTCTTCAATTGTATATCGTTGCCTTAATATAGAAAGGCCCTATCTCACATCGTCGCTGAAATGCGCAAAGCCGTAACTGACTAAAATCTTTTATTGCATAAAACGATTTGGGGCCACATAATGCGATCAAATGCATCATAATCAATTAAAACGTAAATTTTCGATTTTTAGTTAGTTACGGCTTTTTGTATATCAGCGACGATGTCAGATAGGGCCTTTCTATATTAAGGTAGCGATATCTTGTTATTTCCTGAAATTAAAACAATAGAAATTTAACATATTTGATTTTTATTTCATTGCAGAACTTACTTTCATGTTAGAAGTAATTTTAACGTTAAATGCACATACATTCATACACATATGTATATATATATATATGTATATATATATATATATGTATATATATGTATATATATGTATATATATATATATGTATATATATATATATGTATATATATATATATATGTATATATACTTTCAAGAATTTCAAATTTTATTAAGAAATTTTTGTAAACTTTTTGGGTATGCATTTCTGTATCCTATTCAATTTTAGTATAATAAAGTGGAAGTTTGAATTAAAAGTCAATGGTAGTAGGCTACACGTAAACTTGAATAGGTTGCAAAACTGCATACCCAAAAAGCTTCTAAAAATTATGCCTTTTCGTGAACTTTGCGTAAAGTTTTATGGCCTTATTCATAAAAAATAAAAAAGGTATATAAACTGAAATATGTATGAAAATGTCATTTTATTAAGCTATTTAAACCTACTTTATTTTGTATGAATAAGGCCATTAAACTTTAACTTATTTGGTTTATGTTATGTAACAGACCACACGAAATTTCAGTTTATTTTAAGTGATGGACAAAATTGAATGATAGTAATCCATATAAGCAAAGAAAATTGGGTTGCTAATGGAAGACAAAATTTAAAAAGTGTGTTTTTTAAAAAGTATTCGATACTACGAGTACTTTGCAAAGTATCGAGTAAAATCACCAAATAAGGTATCGAGTATTAAAGTACTCATTTTTATACCCCCAGTATCGATACTTACTCAATATCGATAGTATCGTTCGAACCCTACGCATAAACTTCAGACTGCAATTTCGTATGTACTTCGCACTAGGGTTGTACGACTTCACTAGAAAGTCGACTTTTCTATCTACTCTGTACAGTCAACTTTAAAAGTCGACCGATCCACGAAGAAAAGTCGACTTTCAGGCTAACCTAATATTCACGCACCGTCAATTTACTGTCAAAAATTTCTCATGCACATACAACTTGTATGGGACCAACCGAAATTGAACGGCGTGCGTATGAAGCTAACTCAATTTCCAATTTTTGTTCTGCGTGACATTTTGATTTGACGTTTCGCTCAATGAAATCAAATGCAAACGCACGCAAGCCAATTTCGGGTGACGCAAAAAAACATATTCGACGGCGTGCGAACCAAAACGCAATCCGCGAATATTAGGTTAGCCTGTTTGTTCGACTTTTTTAATAAAAAGAAAATGTATTAAGTATACTCTGCATTTAACTTTAACTCATATATTAGCTATAAATATATGATTCAGAATACGCCAAAAATATCATGATTTACTAGTGGTCTTTAGAATAATTAGGGACTCGATATCGAACAGAAAGTATCGATATGGTACTCATTTAAAGTATCGCCTTAAAAATATCGGGTACCCATTAATATCGGAATAAAAAGACTCGATATTCCAAATATCGATACCAAAATCCAAAAAATTTTTCTGAATATAGGTCTCGTATATAGGCCGCTGTGGTGGTGTAATGGTTAGAAGTGCGCAAAGCTTGAAAATGAAAACAGCTTCCCAGTAAGACATAATCGCCGTTCAGAGTCGACCTAAAACTGTAGGGACCCCTTTTGTGCCACAACATTAAGGCGCGCGCGACAAATCGGAGGAGAATCTCGGTCAAACACTAACATATTGTGTAACAACACGTTGAGATTGAGGTGTTGACTTAAAACACCGAGGCCGCGGGTTCAAATTGCACCACATGCAATCCTAACTATATTACAAATTTCTACTCTTTAAAGTCCAATTTATATCGGGAAGAATTGTTAATAACATTATCCTTGTAATGTGAGTTTATGTCATTCGATACGATACTAGGGTTCTGGTACTCGATTCCAAAAAAGATCGTTTTAAAACTATCGAGTAGAAAATATCGGTATCGAATGCCAAAAGTATCGATATGGTATCGTATCGTATCGAAATTCGTGTCCCTAAGAATAATCTGTAATTTAGTGAAATTCAATGCTAGGTAAAGAAAAAAAACAGACACTAAAGGATTTTTAAAAATTTTGAAAATCGTTCCAGTTATACAGCATGAAAATGCTTATTTTTGAAAAAAAATTTAAATTCTCACAAAAAAAACTCTAAAAATTTTTTGAATCGATATTTGGTAATTACGGACAACTTTTTGAAAAATGTGGCCTTTCCGATGGAGCAGAATTGGCGGGTATTGGTAGAAATATAAATATAAGAGCCACTTTATAAGCATGGATAAATATGGGAGTAGCCCAGACATCTAGTGGATTGGGACTATCCACACGACTATGTCGCATATTAACTGGAATCCTACCAGCAACGTTTTTAGCGGTGTTTAAAATTTTGTACCTTACGGATTGGTCAAATTCGAACCAAAGACTGTCTGTAAAAACTTACATAAACTCAAAAACTCAGAAAAACTTTCTTGCATGAAATTGTTAAAATAAATATAATAATAATATAATATGTTTATCTTACCTCATTATTAATTGAAGGTTGTGGAGACAAACGATTACCAAATTTGAGGATTTGTACTGTTGTACTATCATTAAAATTCATTTCGCTACCACACTTTTCACATTTCACTTCAGTTTTATTGACAATTTTTTTTTAAATACGACCAAACAGCACTCCGCGCGCTTGTTAGAAGATCAGTTTTTATTGGCAAATAAATTTAAAAAAAAGTCGAGAGTCGAAAGTGAAAAGTCGACTTCAGTCGACTTCCATAAACTGAAAGTCGATCACTAAAATTCGACTTTTAGGAGTAAAAAGTAGATTTTGGTCGAAAGTCGAAGTCGACTTTGCCATCCCTACTTCGCACGTATTTTGTTTGTATTCCATTACCCAGAAATTAGCAGAACACTCAAAAACTTAGAAATCTGTTGAGTTTAGATTTTGCTTCACATTTTCTTAAGTTGCATTTTTATTGCACTGGTACAAATGGTTGTGCGAGGTTATGCGAAGTATGCATAATCAGACCTTTAAGCATGGATGAGCGTGCATAGGAGCAGTGTTGCCAGGTCTTCAGCATGAGAAAACGTCCCTCTTGGTCCGAAAAAAAACGTCATTTCCTACCCAAAAACGTATTTTTGAAATGAATGTACAATAACTGTTCTTATTAAACTTTCATTGTATACAAAGGTACATATGTACGTAAGGTATATTAAAATCTCATTTCGACAGAGCACATTTAGAATGCATTGTAAACTGGTTTGAGATCGTTAATAAAAAATGATTTTATACATACACTTGTGATCAGCTGATTAAGTCATCAACATTTTGATCGATTTTGGCTGTTTTTCGATTGTTTATTTAATGTTTATTATTTTTCCATAAAAGCCAAGCTCATTTTATAACAAAAAAAATATAAATCCACATTTCATTTCACTTGTGCAAAAATGATAAAAAATCTGCAAATTTAGCTATATTTTCAACTTCTTATTCAGATTTTTTAGAATTTTTTTAAGTATGCAGTTTGATAGCCCACTAAATTTCAAGTTTAAAGCGGCTACATAATCGCGTTGATTTTTAATATTTTTTTTTCTTGTAGACATTTGGTTAGGGGGTCGGTGGTCGAAAATACTAAATTACTTCTGCTAAGAAGGAGTATAGCAAAATTTCAGCCTTTTTTGCATTCATTACACTTTCAATGAAGTCTTAAAAAAGTCGCCAACTTTTTTCTTTCAACCAGGCTTTGTCCAAGAATCCAAAAAAAATGCGCGTATACTTGGTTTGTATCATATTTAAGTCATCTGTGTCCAAAGAATAAATATCTTTTGAAGCAAAAAATTTTTAATTAAGATAAAAGCATAGTAAGGTAAAACCATGATAAAAACATTACAAGGTAAATTCATTCTCTCAATTCGTCGGCCATGATTTTGTTCTGACGTTTGCCAACATTTTAAAATCATATAAAATTGAAAATAATAAAATTAAATTGTTCACGATTGTTGTTGTTTGAGATTGAAAATGAGAATGTGTGTGTGAGTTTGAGTTTTGATTTTAAAATTATATTGTTGGCAAACGTCAGACTGCCTCTCAATGGTTTTACCTTGTTATGTTTTTATCATGGGTAAAACCGTTCTCTCAATGCGTCGGCCATGATTTTTTTTTTTGAAGTTTGCCAACATTTTAAAATCGTATAAAATTGAGAGTAAAAAAAGGAATTGTTCAAAGTTGTTGTTGTTTGAGATTGAAAATGAGAATGTGTGTGTAAAATTTTAAAATTAAATTGCTTGCAAACGTCAAGAATTTGAAAAATACCTCTCAGCGGTTCTACCTTCCTATTTTTTTTATCATGATTGAAACTTCTTAATCGAGTTCGGAGATGTTTGCGTTAAATATTTAACACCAAGTCATAAAATCTGTATCTTTCGTTCGATTTTCAAAAAGGAGGTAGGTGTTAAATGAAAGGGCTTGCCCTGTAGATGTGTAATATGGTTTTAGTTTTGTGGCATACGTAAGAAAATCAAAATCAAATTATTTCATAAGTTAAATAAATTTCCCTAATATGGGTATCAATCGAAATGGTCTTGAATAAACTTTATTTTTTAATTACATTTAGGAGGGTGAGCGAAATTAAAGGTTAAGACAAACAAATTTTAACCCATTACCTCCCGCCTAAAAGGGTAATTTTGACCCTTACTTCAAGAAATCCCGCAAAAAGCAAATTTGGAAGGTCGTTCGAGGATTTATATATTCTAAAAAATTATTCTCCGGAAAATTTTACTAGGGGCCTTCTCAGGCAAAAGCTTCATGCCATCAACGCAAAAGCCTCTAAACATTTAAAATAAAAAAACAAAAAAAACAGTTTTTTGCAAAAAATTTCTTAAATTTGAGTTCGGAATAACAGTTCTTCCTGGCACAGATTTTTGTCCCGATGCATCCGATCGAAAACCATGTATTTTTTTTACTTGCATCCCTAAGACAAATGGAGTGCCACACACAGTGATGGCAAATTTAGTCAGAAACAAGAAAGTTGAAGAGTTAATTTTTTTGGAAATAAATATGAAATTCGATTTTTTCTAGAAAAATTCGATTTTATCCGAATTTTAGCAACACAAAGTTCGATTCCAAAAATTCGCCATTTTGGAGCTAAAATTCGAATATCGAATTTACCCATCCCTAGTCTGTTCCATAACATAAACCAAATAAGATAAAGTTTAATGGCCTTATTCATAAAAAATAAAGCAGGTTTAAAGAGCTTAATAAAATGACATTTCCTTACATTTTTCAGTTTATAAACCTTTTCTATTTTTTATGAATAAGGCCATAAAACTTTACGCAAAGTTCACGAAAATGCAGAATTTTTTGAAACCTATGCAGTATGCAGTTTTGTAACCTATTCAACTTTACGTGTAGCCTACTACCGTTGTCTTTTAATTCAAACTTGCACATTGTTATACTAAAATTGAATAGGCTACAAAAATGCATAGCCAAAAAGTTTACAAAAATTCTTAATAAAATTTGAAATTCGTAAAAGTATATATATATATATATATACATATGTATGTATATATGTACATTTATCGTTAAAATTACTTCTAACGTGAAAGCCAGTTCTGCAATGAAATAAAAATCAAATATTTTAAATTTCTATTGTTTTAATTTCAGGAAAGAACTAGATATCCGATTGAAGAATAAAATAATTTTAGTTCAATGAGTCCGATACTGAGTAGTATCGATACTTTTTCCCTGATACTTTTAAAGTATCGATACCATGAGCTCGATGCCAGATTGAGTACTCAGTATAGATACCAAAGTCTGAAATTTCGAACCCTTGGCGTGGTACCGTTCACATCAACAAGTACAAGTTTTTCTCATTACGTATAACTGAACATATTATCGGAATTGTTAGAAATAGGGGTTAAACAGGGTAACGGCAGTTTTGAGAAAGGTGAAAACTATATTTAATACTTGCGCCGGGTATTTAATGTTCGGCTCCACCCGAACTTAGACTTTTTTACTTGTTTTAATTTAATTCGTAATTGAAAGTAACATTTCAACTATTTATAATTGCGATACCAACCTTTTAAAAATCGGTTAGTAATTTTTTTTTTTAATTTTTTTTACATAAAAAAGGGTATTTTTTCCTTTAAATGTGTTTTTTCTCAAATTTTTATTACGAAGTATATAAATATGCATATCAGAAGAAAGGGGATTTAATCGTCTTTACAATGATACTAATTTTTTAAAAAACTGTTTTTTTGTTTAAAATAATTTTTTTTATTTAAAATATTTTTTTTTATAAAAAAAAGGTATTTTTTCCTTTAAATGTGTTTTTTCTAAGATTTTTATATACGAAGTATACAAATATGCATATCGGAAGAAAGGGGGTTTAATCACCTTTACAAGGATATAAATCCAGAGAAAAGGTTAATTTTGCCGTACAGTGTAATTTTAAACAAATTTTCTATGACGGAAATTTCAAGTGTGTTAAAGCGTTTTTTCTCTCGCTTACAGTTCGATTTCCGTTTTGGATGGTAGCGATGGCTTTCGCATTTTCTCCATCAATAGTTGTGACAAGGTTGAGGAAATCTACGCCAGAGATTCGGAGCATATCATTTTGATCGAGCGCCTATTCAATAGCTCCCTTGTGGTGATGGTCACTGCCGAGAAACCGCACTGCTTGCAAATGTTGCACTTCAAGAAGAATCAGAAAATCTGCAATTGTGTCTACCCTACGAATATACTCAGCATACGCATGAATCGTACGCGTTTGATTGCCTGTCTAGCGGAGAGCATACACATTCACGACATACGCGACATGAAGATGCTCTATGCCATTGAGAATATTGCACCCAACGAGCTGGGCTTGTGTTCCCTATCGCTAAACTCGCACTTAGCCTTTCCCATCTGCAGTACCAGCGGTGAGCTGCGTCTCTACAATGCATCCAAACTGAAGTCAGGCATCACAATTCGGGCGCATGAAAGTCGTTTGTCGGCATTGAATTTCTCACCTAGCGGCCAACTGCTGGCGACCGCCTCGGAGCGTGGCACTGTGATACGTGTGTTCTGTGTGAAGACTGGTCAGCGCGTGCAGGAGTTTAGACGCGGCGTGAAACGTTGCGTACGCATAGCATCGCTGGTATTTTCGGTTAATGGACAATTTCTCTGTGTCACCTCGAATACAGAGACCGTGCATGTATTCAAAATCGATGAAAAAGCTGTGATGACGGCGCTAGAGGGTGAGTAATATCGAGGAACTAGTGGATGAACATATTTCTAAAATCACTTTTACTTAAATTTTACTCCTCCAGCTGACGCTTTGAAAGCGTCAAATACTGCTGCAGCTGCTAAACAATTGGAAAAGCAGTCGACGCAGCCGGGCAAAAGTGAAGCGCAAATTGAAAATGCTGTAGCGCCAGCTGCTGATGCATCGCTTGTCTCCACATCGCCGGGCGCCTCGGGTAGCGGCTGGTCCGATTACTTTTCGAAGGCTGTATCCTCATATCTCTTGCCAACGCAAGTGAGCGATGTGCTCGCGCAGGATCGCGCCTTCGCTACGGCGGTCATAGCACAGCCTGGCATGCGTCACATTTGTGGACTGACATACGTGCAGAAGCAATTGAAGGTGTTGATCGCCAGCGAGGAGGGTTTCCTCTACATTCACGAATTCAATGCGGAACGTGGTGGCGCTTGCAAATTGGAAGCGGTACATGATCTACGCGGTGCGCTAGACGGTGTCGTAGGTGAGGAGTGTATTAGTTTAGAAAATATTTGTAAGTTAGTAGAATATAAATTTAGTCTACTACACAAACCATCAAGATAACAAAGCTAAGGCAGGATTATTAGTCATTCTTGTTCGTAACAATATTAAACGTTGTAAGGCAATCTTGTATCGCACAAAAGCTATGTAAGCCACAACTTTTATGCCCGTGCTGGTAAGCATGGACAATGACAACATCCGATGAGGCGGCTCCGCTGGCTGGGCCATGTCGTTCTAATGGACACCACTGCGATAGAAAGACCAAGTGGAAAAGGACTTGGCTTCACTTGGCATTTCCAATTGGCACAAAAGATAGGGCTGACCAGTTTTAGACTATTTGTCCCGGTGTCCCGGTCCAACCTTAAAATGTCCCGGGGTTCGTTTAAGTGTCCCGGTTTTCAATTTATATGCCCAAATTTTAATAAGTTCAAAAATCACTACCGGTGTCCTTTGTGAAATAGTTACATGTCCACATAGTTGGACTTTGCGCAAGCAATATTTGATGATCGATATCCACTCTAAAAAAATTGTGTTTAAATTTGCGCATATTAAGATAGGTAACCAGTTTCCTCTCTTAATGAGTGCAAATTTACACACTGTGTTAACTAAATTAAACACTGCTTGTTTACTTGTGCTTATCATATGTTTAGCGTAGAGCAAATTTAAAATATGTGTGTTTATTGAATTCTAAACACTTAATGTTCACAATTTCACAGTTTACACATCAAATGTTTAAAATTTGCTTTAAAAGATTTTTGTTTTAAATTAACGCTTATGAAGAGAGTTAACTAGTTTCCCCTCCTGCAAAATCAAACACTGTCTGTTTACTTTTACATACCAAATTTATCGCGTAGAGCAAAATTACACATAAAATGTAGAAAATTGAGTAAATGTCAGCACTTAATGTTTATTATTAGTAGAAAATGTATTTTTACTTTCAAAATTTTTGCAATTTTAATCATTTCATATGTACATCTATGTATATATTTTAAACATCAAATGTTCAAAATCAAATCTTGAACATCTTATGCGTATATTTACATAGATTCTGGTGGAAAATTAGGCACTTTTCAGTTGTAGTTATACATGCACTTTTTAGAGCGTGCAAACTGCCCTTTCTTATTAGCATCAGCTGTTTTTTATTTGTTTTGCTTGTTTGTTTTTCGTGCGTGCTTTACTTCCAATGTAAGTTTTCGCGACAAACTTTATAGAACATAAAAATGCCAAAGAAAGAAAGAAAGTATAAACTCCTTCCCGCTTGCAAAGAAGAGTGCGTCATTTGTTTATGATTTATTTTGGAACAAATTACCGTCATCCCTTGTCAGGATTGATTTGCAGGCAAACCGGTTTCGGCGTTGTGCCATCTTCAGTGTAATTTTTCGTTGATTTGTTTTTTAACGTTATAATACCTTAAAAGAGAGTCTCACTGAGTTGTCAACCCCACCTTTTTTAACACACCTTGGCCATACCTAGTAGTCATAATTGTTGTGTTAGATTTACCACAGTGTCCCGGTTTGGCAACAGAGATATCCGGCAGCCCTAACAAAAGAGAAAAGACTGACGTGCTTTGTTGAACTCGGCCAAAATCGCCTAGGCGGTTACAGCGCCAAATAAGAATATTAAATATGTACATGGGCCCGTAGTCATAGAGAATTAATTTCAACTAAATTTAATTTTGATTAAAAAGGTTACAACAACCATTATTCCATAAAAAAAAATAAAAATAACAATTAAAAGAAAAAAAGGGTGAAAAAAAAAATTTTGCTGGCAGTGGGATTCGAACCCGCGACTTTGCGGCGTGGTAAATCGGCAATACTGCCGCAGACACAGGGTGAACTTATTAAAGCACTCATATATCTTTATATTGCCGAGTTAATTTTTACGTTTCATATGGATAGCTCTGTTCTTTCATTTTAACAAAAAGTTGTTACGAAGTCGTGGGTTCGAATCCCACTGCCAGCAGAATTTTTTTCATATCTTTTTTTTTTTCTCTTAATTGTTATTTTTATTTTTTATTTTTAACGTAATTATAGCTGTTGTTACCTTTTCAATTAAAATTAATCCAATTAAAAAATGGTTGATTTGACATATATGTATGTATGTATGTACATATACACACATATCTATATTAGACTGCACCAAAAAACCAAAGATGTTATTTTTAACGCATCATTTTATTGATTTTGTCTTAAAAACTATCCGAATAAAATTTTATTCAATTCGGACCACGGCAAACCGTGCTGATTTGCAGTCAAAGTTATCAGAATAAACTTAGTGCAGTTGGCTTGTTTTGTTAATTTACTAATTTTTCTTCTGTATAAGACGGTATTGCTATACTCCCTGCAGTATCAGGACATAATATTGAGTACATCTGCGTTTTTGGTTTTTTACGCGGGAGTTAAGATTTTTTCCAAAGGACCATAAATTATAATATTTCCAAAACTTTACACAAAATATGAATACCTTAATGCCTATCAATTGAAAAGAGATTTCGAAACAAGATTAATCATAACTTTTCAATTATCATTTTGGAACATGTCAAATATGTTCTTTAAAAATATTATCCTACAAGATTTTTAAATTTAAATGAGTTTGAATCTTAGATTAATTCAAATTCTACTAATATATATATATGAGGGTACTAAAGGAAAAAAATGTTTCAAAATATATTTTTAAAATTTTTAAATTAGTACTGCCACATTAATTCCTTAATCAACCCGTGAGAACATGTCAAACAGTAAAACACTTTATTTTATTTTTTATTTTTTGTGCAGAAGCAAAAGAATTTGTTAAAAAAGTTGAATATAAAACTTTAATGTTCATCATACGGCCCTGTCAGACCAATTAAAAATAGTCCACAATTGCAAATTTTCAGGAGAAATCCTGTCGTCCTATTAAAATTTTAACCAAAAAAATCTACAAGTTGTAATCGTCGTAAAACAATTTTAACTATACTCACGTATTTGTGTTCGTACATCCTACTGTAATTTACAACGATTTTTAATTTTCGATTTTAACAAATAAAGATTAAAAATAATAATTAATATTTGAGTTTAATTTTTCGCTGCATGTAATTATTATTACTTGATTTTTATTTTTTTCGACCAAAAATAATGATTATTTTATGATTTTTATTTTTTCACTCAAAGATAATAATTATTATTGAGTTTAACTTTTTCACTTAAAAAGCTATACCAGCGTGATTTCCATCGAATCCTTTTCAGAGGTAGCGACACCCTAATAAAAGGAATAAGTCCCATAATTTTCAGGTCAAGATTTCAGTAAGTTGCGTCGTTTTCAATTTTATAAATAATCATTATTTTTAAGCGGAAAAATAAAACTCAGTAATAAGTATTATGTCTGAGCGAAAAAATAAAAATCATGAAATACGCATTATTTGTGATCGAAGAAATAAAAATCAATAATAATTAGAATTAAAATGCGAAAAAATAAAAATCATAAAATAATAATTAAATTCTGATTTAAAATTTAAAGATGCAGATTTACCAGAAATGCATTAAAATATGGCAAACATATCGAA